>NW_011362916.1:698105-721133 GCF_000735185.1 Notothenia coriiceps | reverse complement strand
GTGTTCACCACTTCCCTCCGACTGAAGACTGGCTCTTTTATCGAGGATCTTATTGGGAGAAACCATTCACAGGTAATTTATAATAAATACAAAAGTCATCATAATGGTTATAACGAATATCTATAATATTATGTGCATGCATGATTAGTGGTTTACAGCCTTCTGTTAATTTAATCCAAAACCCACATTATAACTAACCATAATAAATATAAATACATTCCCAACTAAAAAAAACCCTACGCCTATCTCGCCACTTGGTTCGTCCCGGAACCTTCTCTGGTCAGTGTTTGTTTCCCCCGAGGACCTTTAGGCAGAACACACTGGACCGGATACAGGACGAAACAGCATGGATAAGCGATGGACGTAAACTTTATACAGTTTTCACTTATACAATTAATGCAGCTTAACGTCATGATATATACTCGCTCAAACATATTTGCACACAATGATTAATCTCAACCGCTGTCATTCTTACACAATCATAAACACTTTCGGGTGGAGTCGAGGGTTAGCATGTATGGTTAGCAGCATGCTAAAAAATGTGCCACTTGGCACAAAAAAGTGCGTTGAGGCTGATGGCAATTTTTGTATAACTTTTTGCATAAACCAAGATATCTTTGTAAAACAAACTTTGACCTGGATGGTGGTACAGAAATCATCCACTGTGTATACAGTGTTTCATGGCTTATCTGTTTGAGGTACATATTCAGAAACCTAAAGATGGACTGTAATAGATCGCTAATGCTTAGAATCACGCAAATATTCCGGTAAATTATCCCCAACACTTTACTCGTTTACATTTTCAAATAAACTATTTTGCACTTTAAGAAAAGGCACTGCTGAGATTCGAACTCAGGATCTCCTGTTTACTAGACAGGCGCTTTAACCAACTAAGCCACAGCACCGTAGTGGGCACCCGTGGTAGTTGTTATTATATACATTGAAATGTAATCCCCACTCCGGTGCTTAATAAATAACCACATGATCACCCAAATACGGAAAAAAGCCATGTTTACAAATACAAAATTATCTTTTTGCCAAGTACTACTAATAAAATAAAGTATGTGTTGACGTATCTTTACGAGTCCTCGGGGAATTCCCTGAAAACCCATGGGAGTCCACAGGCTGCACTTTGGGAGACAACTGGGTCGTGTGAAACGTTAACTGTATCAAAAATAGTCCCCCCCCCCCTTGAGTTTATTGTCTTTAAGTATGAGTCATGTGCCAGATTTAATCTTTATTTCCTTCAATCTGCAATCCTTTAGGAAACGGCAGCCGGAGCTAGAGCAGGGCTCCAGGATTTCCAAGGGAAACAGCGTTGAGAGAAACCTAATCCAGCAGCGGGGGTGGTCATGGTGGGGGTGGGCTGTTAGTGAGGAAAGCCGTGGTGGTCTTGCAGAAAACGGGCCTCCTCACTGCTCACATACCTGACATACTTAAAAGTTTCGGTGAGCTGACCTACACAATCTGATACCAAGCTCTGCGAGATCTTAACTGTGACCTATATCAAGTCATATATGTTACCTGAATGGAAAGCCTTTTTCATACAATGTGATTTTTTATTTTTGTGGCCTGTCATTGTGTTATTTTCAATCCTTGTACATAGATTAAATGCAAATCAGTATTAGACAAAGTGTTTTTTTTGTTTTTACGAAAGGAGTATTACTACAGTGTAAAGATACATTACAATTAATCGTGAATACATTTTATTTGGAAAAAGGCGAAAGGGAACAGGAAGGCATGGACGATCAGGAGTTGAGTTTATAACAAAAAACTGGTTTCAGATATGAAGCCCTCAGAGATGTAGAAGGAACACAGTAAACATTTTAACTAAAAAAAAAGACATCTTATGAGACACTAGATTCAAACACTTAAGTTAGCGGAGCACATACTTTAAAAACAATATTTATTATGATTTAGCTTGTATATTTATTATGAAGATGTGCTTCTCTCCTCCGAGTAGTATTGTGGTAGTATGAAAAGTAATTGTATCTTCCTATTCAGTTTACAGGCTTGTTTCTTATTTATAATAATGACTTGCTCTTCCCCAATGGTATATGCATTCAAATGTGAAAATAGGACTTTAAATTAATGTATTGTGTCAACAGGTTTCCATGTCATTATACAAACTTTCAGTTTGATCCACCTTGTATTTGAAATGCTTTGTGTTTTAAATAAAAACGTTTTAAATAAAATATATAATTGTTGTTACTTAAAGCGGCACTAAATATTATGTTGTGTTTATATTAAAGGGATCAAATGACTGTAATGTTAAAGGTGTCTCTTAAAGTGACAAACATAAAGAATTCATTTCTGTAGTTTTTAGTGTCTAAGCATTTTTCAGCCTATTGTTTTTGTATACCCTTTATCTGTGAAATTGCGATCCCTTAAAGCAGGCACTTCTCAGAAAAGAAAGGAATAGAAAATAGCTTCTGTTAACCCAAATCAGAATTATTCATTGTTTGCTAGTTGATTCACTTTTTCACAATCTGTTAATTGATGTCACTGTAAACACTACACATCATCAGCTGGGTATCTTTCAATGGACTGATACACCTGTACAGTTGTATTATATCCACAGTATGATGTCACCCTATGAGTAGACTAACATCTATTCTGTCCTTCAGAGTAAAGTATGAACCAACAGGCACGCCTCATGATAACAAAACCCTCTGTGGAATGGAATCTATTATGATAGAGATAAAGCCATTATCATAACACTAATCCTGTATCCTTGCAGCTATTAAAACGAATGTCTTTGTCCATTCTGCCCTTCATTCACTCAGCTACCGTGCAGGGCTTGCTTTTATTGTGGTTGCTTTTATTTGTTTGCATAAATATGAGTTTCTATGAAGCGTAAATGCGAGGCAGAAGCTCCCCTTGGGATAAAGTGACATTGTGGGCCTCTGGTGAGATAACATGCCCCACCACACACCTGGTATCTCATGCCAGGCCGAGCAGCTGCCATGTTTCCACTGCACGTTACCATGGACGTAGCTAGCAAACATTGAAGTCTGTGGGGACTCTCAATCCTTCTCTTTCATATACTAAACACACACACAAGCGACACACCTCCTCATGCATCAGCGAATGGGTCAAATAGTTAAGAAATGGCCAGGGTATGAGACAGAATCACTGCACACACAAAGAAAGACGACATCAAAGAGGGTTTACTCTGGCTTATGAGCATAAAGGAGCCGTTTCACAGAGAACGTCTGATTTACTATGGTTCTAATGCTCTTTACAGATGGCTTCTGATTACATTATGTACCCAAAATATGATCCCAGCTTGCTAATCACCTGGAGTAGGACACATATCAGTAGAGTTTAAATAAGTATTCAGTTCCTTTTATAAAAGTGGCCTTATTATTTCCCTTTCCTGTAGTGTGTTTTATGTGTTTGTGAAAAGGCTCAAATCCCTGTGTTCCCTCCAGAGGAAACATTGCTGAAACGCCTCCATTGGACTCCTTTGTTTACTTCCCTGACAAAGGGACATCACTACGTAACACTCACGCTTCTATTGGCTAGCGCTCCAACACACCATACGTGATAGGCTAAGGGACGGGACATCTTTAAGCGGTTGACCAATCACAGCACTGGTTGCCTCTACTTGAAGTGGGACCAAGTCATTGTTTGTAAATCAAAAGAAAGTCTTGTTTCTATATTCCTGAGCATTGACCACATCATTTTGATTGTCCTTATGCACTCGGAGTAACAGTTATGAGTTATTTTAACAAATAATAAATGCTTTTGATGTGATTGTATGTTGCAGGTAAATAACAACTGAATTAGCTGTCACGTTTTTTTACGACATTATTATTGTATTATTTAGGAACTGAGTGGATGTTAAGTAAGAGTCAAGTCTAAGTTGCAAATCTAAATGAATCAGATTCATGACTTGGCAAAACATTGCAAATGAGAAGTGACATTACATCTCTTCCCTTTGTTAGTAATTGAATAAAAGAACAGATCATTGTGACGAGGAAATACAATAGGCCCTTTGACACAGAAAAAAAAACATCTTTAAAAGTAAATGTTAACACATAACAGATAGTCCGACATCATGTAGTAGATCTGGATTTCTCTGTCGAAGCAACTGATGACATCTCTCAGCTGCAAAAGGCTTTGTTCAGTGCAATTAAGGTGTGCTTGGCAACAATATAAAAATAGACATGAACCTAAGAGAGAGACTTCAAACCACAAACAAAACCTCACTTACAGATAATAACGTTATTATGTAATAAGCATAAATATATACATACATGTGTTTTTATGGTCTTTTAATTTGTGTGGGGTTTCTCTCTTCCCTATTATTTACGGTTTATGGGCTTTTTTGTAAGATTACCACTTCTCTTTTGGATCTTTACATGGGACATACCGATGAAACAATGACACCTGCTGGACAGAGATTGGAAATGCAGATAGTCTTCTGGGAACCGCCCAGACACTACTTCTCGTTTTCCATTGGTTTAAATCTTGAGAAAAGTGCTATCTGATTGGTCATATTATTTTCAGTTGGCCAATCAACGATTTTGTTTACAACCACACACATGAGGTCATGGTTCATCCACATTTGAAGTGACGCAACTCGCTTGCCAGGCAGCTAATGCTATGGATAACACACTCAGGAGGGAGCAAATTTCAATATATCACAAATACCACAGCTCGGAGTAAATGAAGTATACCCACATGTAACCAAGCGTCGTATTTTCTGCGACAATGCTGTGTTTGCGTTTAAATGCCGCGAGGTCATTGGAGTCTTTGAGAAAGGTTAGTAGCTAAGCTAATGGTAAAGAAGCTAACGGTATTTCTATTTCTAGCAGATATGACAGGCTGACTTTAACCCCTAACCTTTCCTTTTTTACACCACTTTGTATTTATATGCATAAAATACACCATATTATTTCTACCGTTTAATAATAGGTGGTGCCTTTAATTACGTTTAAATGTGTTCCAAGCTCTGCAGTTATTCACTACCATTCAATGTTTACACCTTGTGCTTTCATTATTACATTACTCAAATTAAATCATCAGTGCATGATATTAAGGACAGAGAACACACAGTAAAGGGGAACATATTAGATGAATATATTCACATTGCTAAGTTTCATATATTTAACATAGATGTTGTTTCTATTGGTAGCAGTATGCATTACATTTAAGTGTACCTGGGCCAGAGACATTCTCTAAACAGCTGTGATTTTTCCAGTTTTGACATGGAAACCTAAACTGAACAATAAGAGACACTTTCACAATGCCGCTGTCACTTGAGAGTCTTCCCCCCGTTTCTCTTAAACATAAAGTAAGAAATCCAACCGAAGATATCACAGCTGTGCCTTTTATCAAACTGCCTCTTTCCTTGTTATCTCAGTGTCATTCCATTTGCACATAGATATTTACACATCATAGACAAAGAGTTCCTTTATTCTTTTCCCTATTTCATGTCTTCTTATAAATAGAATACATTAACTTTAGATTTGAGGTTTTTGACAATAAAATGTTGAGAAAAAATTGTGAAAATTGTCGATTCCAGTTCTTCAAAATCCAAGAAGATGTCTCTAATTGTCTTGTTTCCTCACTCCAAAACCCAAAGGAATTGACTTTAATATGATACAATTTTTTTTCTACATTTGATAAGCTAAAACAGCATGTTCTGCTCTTTTAAAAAAATATATAAAAACAACTTTAATGTTTAATTAAGGTTTATCAAAATCTCTGGCAATTTCCTTTCTGCCAGTCAACTAATTGATAACTCAACTAACCTCTCAGCTTTTCAGGAGATGTTGCACAATAATAAGATTGCCTTCCTTTCTTATGTCATCATTAAAATAAAATAGTTTGGAATAGAAAAATACTGACAGAGAGAAGAAATAATTGCATGGAATATCTTTTCAAAATGTGACTATAACTAATGTTACTCTACTGTGTTTCAGCTGTGCTTCCTCTCCCTGATGCACATAAGACATCCGCCCTGTCAGTGCCCTTTGCAGCGGTGGAGGATACAACACAGTGGTGCCGCTCGCTGCCTCTCTACCGGACCACCTGCTCCCCCCACACTGACTGACCCCTCCTCTGAGTGCACTGAAGCAAAGCCCAGCAACAGCACACCTGCCTGGACCCCTGACCAGGGCCCCCCGCCGGCCCCCGCCCACTGCTGCATGAGCGGCTGCCATAACTGTGTGTGGATCGAACACGCCGAGCAGCTGCTGGCGTATTACCACGACGGAGGAGACCTGGCACTCGCAGCCATTGAGGAAAACGTCCTTGATGAAAACCTTAAAACCTATCTGAAGATGGAGATAAGGCTTTTGAAAAAGACGTGAAGGATTTGATCACAGTGTCGACACGAATGAGCGTTGTGAGACTCATACAAAGAATCTTGTAAACTTTACGCACACTCATCAAATCTACCGGGTTCAAAGGTAGAAGCTGTGGACTTCAGGAATCCACCTGTCCTTCCCGACAAAAATCAGTGTGTCTCCTCTAAACATGCTTGCCTATCTTTGGGGAGTTGTTTCCGAACCTGTTCGTTATTTGATTTTTTTTTTTTCAGTGAGTACAAAGCAATTATTACTACTAGGAATGCCACTAGTCAAATCACAATTGTTGCTTAATGTTGTTGTAACAACGTAACTAACGAGCCAGGAAGGATTGTCCTCACATTATTTTGTACAGAGCTTGAAGTGGTGGGTTTTTGAAATTGTGTGTTAAAAGATCATCGGAATGTTTCTGGCCTCATTCAAAGATGTATTTGGTTTAATATTACCTTTCATTTTTCATTTGTACAGCTTGATTCAGTCAACTTTATAGTGAATTTATTCATTGTTCCTTTCATCATAAAGCACATATGCACATTATTTATGATTAGTTTGAACTGGAGTGTTTACATTATAATTGTATTGTATTGATCATTTGCTTCATTATATTTAAGAGTTTATTTTGATTTTGAAATGTATTTTTAACAATTGTTTGTTAAATAAATGTTTGTTTTTGTGAGCTGACATGAAGATTGTTTCGTTTTCTTTTGAATGCTTTAGTCACTGACTGACCGTAGTACACACACTGTTATTGCAATTCATTTGATCAGGTTTTATAGTTTTTCTTTAAAAGTTACTCAAACCAATTACTTGATTTTCAAAATAGCAATTGAAACAATTAATCAATTATTTGTGGCTCTATGTACCCAATAATGATGTTTTCAAACTTTTCATACATACATGACTTGGAATGAGCTGAATAAAGGAGGCTTCTTGAAGAGCACAATGAATACCCTGATGGACCACATGGGAAAAGAAATGCTCAGATGGAGTGACGTGTTTCTGTGAGCCGCGGTGGAAACACCCGCTGTCTGCAGCTGTCAGTCTCTGGGTTTGTGAGGGGATGCTGACCCTGATCTGCATGACCTAGTCAGCAGGAGTCTGGTAACGGCCCTCTGTAAGTCCTTATTACACAGGAGGAGAAGCACAGCACACACATCTGATCATGTACAGAACACTGCCCAATGGCTGGGGACTGAGCTGTCTTCAATGACAGAGCTTCTCTTCGTTGGGAATCCATCTTCAGCATTTCTTGGAGCTGAATTATCCACAGAGGTGCCCTGCTCTCTTAGAGGAATGGACCTGGTATTTAAAATGAGTTAAAGCACTAATTAAAACAGGGTCATGTTTGAAAATGTTTGTTTCTCTGAACTTTTTCTGCTGCTGCTGCTGCTGCTAATGTTAGCTGTGCATCAGCCAATCGGCTCACTGCAAGTTGGACCCAGATACTTCTCCACAAAAACACACCTGTTTGCAATCTTGGCTCCTAATCGGTAGCACGAGGTCTCCATTGATATCAGGACAGCAGAAAGGCCAGACACCTTCTGTCGCAAACTGAAACCCACCTGTTTGGCTTGTACCGAGGCCATTCAATCAAATTAAATATCATTCAATTAAAATTAAAATAGCGCCTAAAGAGTTTGGCCATTTGAAGGTAATTCACTATAGTTAGGGTTATTTGTAAAGAACATATCTGCACTTTTCTTTTTGTTCTGAGTATCTTTACGGCTTGTTGCACTTATTGTAAGTCACTTTGGTCAAACATCAGCTAAATCAAATGTAATCAGACTTTTAATGACAAAAATCTCTTTCTGAAAAACATACTAACATCAGATGTTGATCCCATGGCCATTGCAGAATGAAATGACATGTTAATGAAATATATAGAGCTCCGGCTCTTAATACTATTTTCCATCAGATTGAACCATTTTTTATGCAATGCAAAATGAAGGATGTTTTCTTCTAAATAACACTTTTGTGCATACAAAAGAATTAGTTTTGACATATGTACATCCTCACCGTCACCTGATTTCACCCAAAGCCCAAACATGTGAAGTGTTGACATCGAGCAGGGATTCAGGGCATTCATAATCTTCTGTGGGCTCAGCATATAAGAGGGGCCCTAAGCTCCCACTGGCCCTCACAGCAAGCCCAGCATAGAGTTCCTCAACACAGTGCTGTGCTCAGATCACCTCTCCCATCAGCCGGTGAGTAAACACACTATTTCCTCCCCATCAAAAACACAAATATATTGGAATGTATAGAGATTGTAGAAGCTGGGGGAGTTAAAGAGTAATGATTGATGTTGTTATTCTTGTTAGTCAATGGTTATTGTTGATATTGCAATCTTTGTTTTACCTGAAATGATCTCACTGTAACTGAAAAGATGGAAATGTGACATAATCATAATATATTGAGGAAACAGATTCTTGTTTACTTTGTTTATCAAGCATTTTGTACAGAAGATGTATCAGTCAGGGGTGCTGTAGGGAGGGTATTACTGTAGCTTGCCAAATTATAAGAGCCAAGTCATGTTTGAAACCTTTTGATACTGACGTACATATGAGGATACATTTTCTTTCTTACTTTGAGAAAGATACTTTTAACAATCACACATTTTTTTCCTTCAACGGAAGACAATATTCTGTAATGTCAAATAGTGTCTAAACAAGCAGCTGTACCAAAACACGGGATGGATATCAGTTTCTGAGAAAAGTCATACACATTTGAGACTAAATCCAATGGCTGCGATCGTACTTGACAGTTGCTTTGATACTGCTGCAGTCATAGTACTGAGGGTTCCTGTCAAAGTATTTTCAACATACAGTACAATATGCCTGAAAGATGTTGTACATTTTTCCAATTGGTCACAGCATTGGTTACAGTCTTCAAACTGATGCAAAGCATTGATTCAAAGATTCAAAGATTACACAACTACGGTGTAGTTATGTAATGAATAAAAAACTTGGGTCACAGGTTCCTCAACAATGCAATTAAGGATTGTTAAGCATTGGACATCAAAATAATGTTTTATCTTCCAAACTAACCACATAAAATCTATAGACTACACATGCAGTCACTATGTTTTGATCTAAAACTACTGCACACTAAGATCCAGCCTTGTTGGAGAGGGTCAGTGTCATTGAGCAGATCACTGAGACCCTCAGAGCGTGCTCAGCATGTCTGCTGTGTTGTCCTTGCTCTAACGAGATTACATTTGGAAACAGAGAAGGGGGAGTACTTATTAACTTGAGCCAGGGATTATGGGAGATTGGATCATCCTCAGAGAACATGCTGCAAGGTGTATTCCATCTCACACATTCAATCAGTGGGAAACATGAGTAGACATCCTGCTTGCTGATCAGTAAGACGATTAATGTTGTCAGACTGAGGTGAGAGGCTACATGCTCATTCTAACAAGATTTTAATGATTAACTAATTGTATATATTGTAATATCAATGTAATATATTGTAGTACAATAAAGTAGTTTTACTTGGCATTATGACTCTATCAATATTTGTACACTTTATTATTTTAATTTTATCTTCAACAGAACATTTTACTTTAACGTAATACATGAATATTTTATTTGGAATTTTATTAGACATTTTACTCTAACTTCTTATTTTAAAATATATCATACATTTATTTTATTGTATTGTATCTTTTGTTGCATATTCTTACTTTCACTTTTTATATTTATACAATCATTTGTATTGCACCCGGGTGTTTGTAGTCAACAATGATCTACATAATAAATAGCTTATTTTTGTTTCCTTCTCAAATAAAGGAACTTAATTTACCCCTGTAGATAATTCAAGTATTCAGATACTGATATCATATTTCGTTGTTTGAACCTTTTTCTTTCTCCTTTCCAAAACAAAAAGATATCACTGTGACTACCATACTTCAGAAAGGTGTCTCTAAAGCCTGCACAGAGGTATCCTAACTTCTCAAAATGAATCTTGAGGTGCCCAAAGCTGAGATAAAGTCTGCCACTCGCGTCACCGGCGGCCCCTCTACCCCACGGAAAGGACCCCCCAAGTTCAAACAGAGGCAGACCCGTCAGTTCAAGAGCAAGCCTCCGAAGAAGGGAATCCAAGGGTAAGGATGCACGTTGTTTCGTCAGAGGCTTAGATATAATGGCCAGTTTTGGTGTGTAACTTATTTGTTCTTTGTAGATTTGGTGATGATATCCCTGGAATGGAGGGCTTAGGAACCGGTGAGATCACTTTGAAATACATTTTGTATGAGCTGTTATTATATGAAGAGGCTTACCGGTAAATAACCATATATTTTTTCAATCCTGCAGATATTACCGTCATTTGTCCCTGGGAGGCCTTCAATCACCTGGAGCTCAATGAGCTGGCCAAGTACGGTATCATCTGAGCCCCCACTGAGGATTACAGGCTGCATCGATACACTTCGTACTGCCGCCTCAGTCTTCATCTTCTAACTTCAAATGGAACTATTTAAAAAAAACTACAATAACGAACTGTAACAAACACAAACAACTACAAAAAAGAACTGTCCTCACGAGCATACATTGCTCAAGTTTAGCATCCATTACATTAAATGTCACTTGTTAGACGCTTTTATCCAAAGCAACTCACTGTGGGCAATCCCCACAGGAGCACTTTGGGGTGAAGTGTCTTGCCCAGGGACACAACAACATGCTGACTGCAGTGGGGTTTGAACCTGTGCTCCCCTGATCTCAACACCAACGCACTAGCCCACTGCACCACACGAATCCCTTTCTCTTCTCTTGCTTCTTGTCTCTTTTCTCCTCTCTTTCTCCTCTCCTCTTATCTTTTTCTCACAGATAAAACATTTACGAAAGAAAGGCAACCTGAAATGTAGTGACAACGAAGAGGTTGGATTCCCACTTCATATGATTTCTACGCCTCCTTCGCCATCTCAGAGGCTTGTCCATCAATGTCGAGAATGTAAGATACAAAACCTGAATTATATAAAGACTGAACCAGCTTGACATTTCTGATCGTAACCTTTTAAATGGGATAATTTGAATCAATTCTATCCTTTTGTCTCCTTGGTTTGACCGTCACAAAAACTTAAAATACCATTTTGTTTTCTTCCATCATAATATGTGTAAGTCTGACTGGTGCATTTAGAGAAGCTTTCTCATAAAAGAAAAAAACACACAGCAGCTTTTATGATTGTGTTACTGTTTACGTATATTGTATATCCCCTCTTATTTGTATGTCATTCGTGTATAATATGAATGTATATGAACATTTGTGTTTTATGTTCTTGTCATACTTCCACACAACACTGTTGTGTCCTGTGTGTTATATTTTTGTTTTTAATATATATAGCAATGTCTTCTTTCATCCATCATTTATCTAATTTTCTTTTCATTATAATTTAATCTCCATCACTGATCCTTCATTCTGTTCATGTTTAGACTCCGGAATATTACCAATCTGTTGTACATAAGATCAATGCATGCACACCTTGAGTTTCATTTCTTTTTTTTCTCTTTTACATTGTTTTTCAAATAAAGATAAGATATAAGGTAAGAAATACTTTCATGATCCCAAATTGGGAATTATTTTTCCATTACAGCAGCATGTCAAAACAAAGGCATTGCACATAATTTGAAATGTGAAGAGTATACAATAAACAAATGTAAAATAAGGAAGATATTAACAAATAGGTTGCTAGCTGGTAAAGGAAGATTTTATGTTTTTTTTCTTAAATAACTTGTGTTCAATGATTGTTCTGTAGTGGTAATGGATGTCATAGGGATTCAAAGGATGGATGTTTCAGTAAATGTTCAGATCTGAAGAGATGTATATAAAGCTTTGTAATTTTTACAGCATGAAGAAAAATTAAACAAGTAAAATTAAAATGGAGATTTATCTTTTCTCACCAAATTATTTATCAGATTATATTGTTTTTATCAGCCTTACCGTAACATACAATTAAAGTAGTGTTTTAACAAATACAACAATGTGCACAACTCATTTAAAAAATGCAAAATATATTAAAGGAAAGGGGTATTTAGACTTTGATAATATGCATATCATCTGTCTATGCAATTGATGAAACTTTGTTTATTAAAGATAATAAAGCAGTGTAATACGTTGAGCATTTCATACAGTGCACACTAAACTATCAGTTGCTTTATTAAAATCCCAGGGGCAATGCAGTACTGTGCTAGAAGACTGCTGTGAATCTTGGTTTGTGGTAATGATTCAACCTGATTCTATTGACACATATTCGAATCAGGGTCCATCAACAAGCGTTAGCCACACATTTGCAATTAATACAATGATGTGCAACTAATTGAAATGCAGGTGGGACTTTGTTGGTATGGTCCCCTGCAGTTGGTAACCAAACCGTTACCTGGGAATGCCTTGCATATATTTATAATATTTGACATGCTATTGAAGTTCTAATCTGCTTGGTTGCACAGCATCCTCTAAATTGTAGTTGAAGAACAATAAACAATTTGAAATAAAAAAAAGTGGAACGTTCCTTCTCAGTTTGAAAAAAAACGTGTTTCCTCCGTGGTCTCTTCGGTGTAGGACCGGTGGGAAACTGTCGGTCGCTAATGTCTGCAACACCCGGTGTTTGAGTTGTGGGATGGAGTTTCGTTGACAGACAGTAACAATACGTGACATTTGTATTTAGTGTCTCTGTCTTCATACACAGCGACATCGGGAGGACTCCCCAGTGCAACATGGCGGATACTATTGTAAGCATAACGGCATGTTTTATTAACGACTGTGAAGGGTAGACTTGGCTAACGTTAGCTAGCTTGTTAGCCGAAGTCCGGAGTGATGAGGCAGCAGAATTAGCTTGGTAGCTAACGTTCGCTGGCTATCATTAGCAATGGGTGAGTGGGGCCTGTTTAGCTAACCGGCTAATATTAGCTCATAGGCTCTCTGACGACATTTGAATAATAAAAGGCGTCATTGGATAAAAGGAAAGCTACATTTAGGAATACAACTGTATGGCATCCCATTTGCCAAACATTGGCCAGCATATAATTGGTGTATATAATGGAAGCCAAGATGTTGTTGATTCATTAAAAGTTGACTGCGAAAGACCCCTCCACACCGTGACAGCTTTAGTTAACGTTGTCTTGTTCATATTCGACATGTTTTTGTCGTTATACCAAAGCTATTTTATGAAAACTAGAGACTCCTAGGCTAACGTTAACATTACTTTTTTGCACTGTCATCGCTGTCATAGTATCCTGACACTGTCACCACTATAAAGAAGGGGTAGAGGAGGGGGATTATGGCCATTGTTTGTCTGACAAGTGATTGGAAATCATATTGAAAATGTAATTAACAATGGAGTGTCCTATCCCAATTGCATGAAATGGTACAGCGTATGTCTTTGTCTCTTTTTAGATCGTCAGGGTACAATCCCCAGATGGCATGAAGAAAATTGCTTCTAACAAGAGGGACACTGCTACTGCTTTTTTAAAGAAGGTACTGTATGCAAAACACAACCGTTTTCAAGTAATAATGGGTTGAACTGAAAAAATTTCACAATCCACTTTGCTTTCTTTTTGAAGCCACCAGTGTGTGCGAGGGTACAACAACACACCATACAGTCCACCTGTTTTCATCCTTTTTCTACAGTAATGCAGTCACCAACATGGGAATTGATATCACAAAGTAAACATGTGTTTCCCTAGGTTGTGCTTCTGCCTGCTCATTGTTCATTTATGTAAGAAGCTGTACAGAAAGTACCAGAGTAGGTCAGCCCTGCACTGCCTCTTTGTTCTAAGCTGGCTCTTAGAGCTGCATGATATGACGGAAATATCTGATTACTTACATTTTGCAAGAACATTATTTATTGCAGCTCTGCCTTTCTACCTTTTTCATTGCACTGCTTCAAAACAACTTATTACTTATACAATTATAAATTACTTTCAAAATGTTTTCATTCACCATATTTAACATTTAATTAAAAACAAAAGGCACCAATGAAACAATGAATGATAGTTACATTTTAAAGTGTATTTTTCTAATGGAACTCTCTTTAAACAAATTAAAAAAATCCCTGTGTGCAATATCACTGCTATTCACGATGTGTTCATTGTGAAAGTATCCCTATATAGCTATATTGTGCAACTCTACTGGTTTGCGCTATTAACACATGCCTTGCCAAGGAGATTTGTGTACAATTCAGCCGACTATCATGTTGTGATTACAACCCAGACACTTCAGAGAATAAAAAAACGTATTCAAAAGATAATTTGGCCCTGTAATGTGATGTAACAACTATCCCCTTCTTCATTTGGCTCCTCTGAGTTCTGTTCACACATAAGCGCTTACAAATAATTACTGCTTTAAATGCATTTGAGTTAATGGACTTAAAGAACCTAAAATAGAACAATTTTCCAACAGCAGACCATTCACAGTGAAGCATTGCAGCAGCACCTCATTAAAAATGTATGTCTCCGTGTTGAGGCAGGATGGTGTAGCCTGCAGATCAATGTGGGGAGATGGGCTCATTCCCTGCGGATGTGCAGCCTTTGATAGTTTGAATAGAAAACCATGGATCAGAGGTAGACAGTGCAGAGACCTGCAGGTTAGTATCTGGAGAGGAAATGAAAGGAGATCAAAGTGATGTTGTTTCTTATAGATTCTGACAGTATACAGTAATATCTGTTCTTTTTTTGTGGCTTGAGAGAAATCATGACTGCTGCTGTGACATGGACAACCCATTTATAATCGAGTTGTTGTTAAAACCCTTCCCTGTTTCCATTGGCCAATATCCCATTTTCTGAAACACAAATAGGCAAGCTTAAAGAGGACGTATTATGCTCATTTAGTGGGTGTGGGAGACAAACTCCCTCTAGAGAGAACTTTGGGATTGTAGCCTTTGCAGACCATTTACATGCACTAAATCTATATAACACACTACAGGAGAGAGAAAACCTAAAGAGCGTAATAGTTTCTCTCCAGTTAATCCAAAGGAAACCAGGATATTGTTTCATGGAAGCACCTTAGCCCAGTTATCGAGCACCGTTTACTTTCCGCACAGCTTCAGCCAGGTGACGTTACAGGTGTGTGTGTGTGTGTGTGTGTGTGTGTGTGTGTGTGTGTGTGTGTGTGTGTGTGTGTGTGTGTGTGTGTGTGTGTGTGTGTGTGTGTGTGTGTCAAACAAAAAGCTGATGGCGTGCTAAAGCGGTTACAACAACAATGAGATGTTATTATAAGCTCTCAGGGCTAACAGAGCGGTAAATACATTATCAATGAAGTGGACGTAAGTGTATAGCGTAGTGTTTAATATTTCATAGCGCTCTCTGGTCTGGCTTGTTTTTGTCAACAATAGAGCGCCTGTGCAAATAGAATGCAGTTATCAGTAACCTGGTTACTAAACTTTTCTTTGAGGAATGAATAACCTAATTTATTTATGCACATGTAAACATTATTATTCTTAATATAGGATCATAACCAGAATGATTGCTCATGTCCAATGCAGTCCATGGCTTTATCCTCAAAGATTTGGACTGTGTCTGCTTAGTTGTAGCATACCGACTTTGAAGATTAAAAAAAAATCTCTGTTAGATGGTTTGTGATGGTCTATTGGTTTAATTGTCTAGAGGTCAATGCAGCCGTCTGAAATATTCTTCTATAAGTGTCATCCTGATTTTTTTGTTCAAAGAGAGACACCTTCCTTTGCACCTATTCTTTGAACTCTTTCTAAGAGTGGATTTTAAGGATACTTTTGATACTCATCATCTGAGACTGATTGAGAACATTGTGTATTTTGATCTTCTTAAATGCTTTTCATTTGATTCTATGAAATACATGTGATCCATTCTAATCAGCAAATGTATCTCTCTCTCAGGTGGCCAAAGAGTTTGGGTTAAATTCCGAGTTTTCTGTTTACCTGAACCGCAACAAGACCGAAGAGCTCCTTTCCCAGAATAAAATGCTGAGCCTGCTTAAGATCAAGTAAGTAAACGTGTACAGTGTTAGGCATCAGTAAAGTCTAGATCCTTCCTTAATCACATTGAGTTCTGCGAGTTTTTGAAAAGACACAATGTAACTTTTAAAAGTATCATCCATGTGGCTGTATCTGCTAAAAGAAATTAGAAAAACAATCGTACAGTATAATGTAGTAGTATTAGATTAAGAAAATACTTATTTTAATAATTATCTAAAAGTTACATGGGTCACACGCTTTGTCTTCTCTTCACTGTAGGCATGGCGACATGCTGTATCTGGTCCCTTCAGGATCCCCTTCCACCTCGGGGGAGGTGATGGACACGGCCACCCCGCACACATCTTCATCCCTACCATCCGTCTCAACTGCCTCATCCTCCTCTTCGTCCTCCATGATCCCCCGGTCCTTCTCAGCGCCCCAGGTCCAGGAGGACGAGATCGATCAGTATCTGTCCAAACAAGACGGCAAGATCTACAGGAACAAAGATCCACAGCTGTAAGAAAAACAACCAACTGCTGCAAACTAAATCCACATTCAAAACAAATGTCAGGGACCTCATGATTCTTTCCTTGTTACAGATGTCACCATGGTTCCCTTGGAAAATGTGTGCACTGTGTACCGTTAGAGGTAAGAGACTTTCACTTCAACTATCCAGACTATAATGCAAAGATAGATTTGTTTGACTTATTTTACCTTTTTTTTTGTCAGCCTTTCGATGAAGACTACCTGAATCACCTCGACCCGCCAGTGAAGCACATGTCATTCCATGCATATCTCCGGAAATTGACCGGTGGAGCTGATAAGTAAGTAGTTGTGTTAAAAATGAATTAAATATGACCTTTTTTCTTAAATGTGTTGTTAATTTTTGACACTTTGTTTTTTTCATTCCTTCCAGAGGGAAGTTTGCAGCTCTGGAGAATCTCAGCTGTAAGATCAAGTCGGGCTGTGAGGGCCACCCTCCCTGGCCCGAGGGGATCTGCACCAAGTGCCAGCCCAGCGCCCTCACCCTCAACAGACAGGTACGGGAACGAGCCTTTGTGTCTGAAAATGAAGCTTTCAGTGAGTGCAACAACCGAGGGGATGACTAATAAAGGAAAAAGAAAGAAGCTTTTGTTTTGTTCCCGTTGGTGTTTTGTCATTTGTCTTACTTTGTAAATTCTCTTTTCTTTCTTGTCTTCACCTGTCCTGTAATCACTTAATCATTCAATTAAAAAAACTAAGAAGCATCAGGATCAGTCTTGACATTTGGATATTATTATTATTATAATAGTGTTTGTGATTCAGTCAAAATCTTTAGGACGTAGTATTTGAAGAGTCCCATTACAGGGTTTATGTAAAGCCTATTATTCATTGGGTAGCTCTATACATTAATTTGACTATTGACTTATTATTATTGATATATTCTTGTTTCACTGTAATATCCGACCCGGGCCCTTTGCTGAATGTCGTTTGTCTTTTTGTTCCCTGCCTTTTTTTCTTTGCCAAAAGTATATATTTAAATTAATGTAAGCGAGAAGATTACACAGACGCTGGCCCTGCTCTGTAATGAATATGTTGTTATATTATTGTTGTATTGTTTTAAGTTTCGGACCCCAGGAAGAGTAGCTTTTGTCAAGAGCAAAAGCTACTGGGGATCCTTAATAAACATAAACATCAGGCAACAATAACCCACATTCTGTCCAGCATTGAACATACTGCAAAACAATTGTGTTGCATGTTTTGCATCACAGCTAATGCTGGTCGACTTGTATGTCCTGTCAAATACCTTTCCTTGATATCCACATACATTTTTTTAAGATATTTAATTACTGGTAGTAATGGATTGAGTATAAAATCAGAATAATTGAATTTAAAGCGTTGACCACGAGCAACATCTGCTATGCATCTACACTTTCACATTTGGACAGGTGGAGCTGGTGTTGGCGTGGCATTGAAACAAACAATAATCTGCTCTTGTGTTTGGGCCCTGTGGCCAAAATGAACCCCAAATACTGTAGCATAAATGTGTCTTTCTCTGTTCTTCTCCCAGAAATACAGACACGTGGACAACATCATGTTTGAGAACCACACCATCGCTGACCGCTTCCTGGACTTCTGGAGGAAGACGGGCAGTCAGAGGATGGGATACTTGTACGGCAGGTTCACTGAGAAAAAAGACATCCCTCTGGGCATCAGAGCCGAGGTGGCCGCCATCTACGAGCCGCCACAGGTGAGCAAATTACTCGAATGTATCACAGTTAATTTCAGTGTCCTTCTGTTTCGTATACTTCAGTCTGGCCTACCCTCAACAAAGAAACTCCTCATTCATTATTTGAGTTGTCATGTGATGGTAACACTTGTCCCTGCTGTGTTTCAGAACGCCAGTCAGAACAGCCTGGAGCTGGTGGACGATCCTAAAGCTGCAGCTGTGGACGAAATCGCAGCCAAACTGGGCCTGACCAAGGTTGGCCTTCTTTCGCTTGCTCTGTTTAGCACTGCTTTGTTATTACATTTTAGACAAAGGTTTTCCTTTGTACCTTACCTTTCATTTGAAGAATGAAGGTTCTGCAGCATTGAGACCAACTTCAAATTCAAGACGGATTAGTTCTTCTCTGTCAAAGTGTTCCAGCTCTAGGCCTTTGGCACAGAAATGGATTTAGAATTAACATTGTTACAGCAAAGGGAACAGTGCAGATGAAAGGCAAATCAATTGAGTTGACTAACATATTGCATTAGGAGTCACATGTTAATACAATTAAGTGTATATCAGATTAGCAGGTTTAAAAATAAAAAAAATAAAGGGGACATGCAGGATGGTTGTGCTGTGTGTGTGAACGCCATTAACTCTTCCTGTTCTTGTTGCATTCTTTTTGGACGCCCTTTCCTTTGTGGACATATGAATTAAGATTATTTTACCCTTATTTTGTCGGCTTCACCCAAAAGTGAATTCCAATATTGATTGATCTGCTGATTTTTGTACAATTTATTATTTGGACAATAAAATGTCAGTACATATTAAAATATACATGTCCATATATATATTTACTATCTTTATAAGACTAAAAAAACAAATAATATCCACATTTCCGAAGCAGAAATTATGAATAGGTTTTTTTGCTTTAAAAAATACTAACATTAATAATTTGTACAGATTGTTAACTAATTATTTTTGACTAATTTGATCAATGTATTCCTGTTCCAGGTGGGCTGGATCTTCTCTGACCTGCTCTCTGAGGACACGAGGATAGGAACCGTCCGCTACACGAGAAACAATGTGAGGATGCAGCTCACTAAGAGAAAACCTCTTCACGACACGAATGTGCTGCTCTCCCCTGTTGTTGTTTAACATGCTGCTTTCTGCTGTCAGGACTCACACTACCTGAGCGCAGAGGAGTGCATCACCGCCGGATACTTCCAGAATCTACATTCAAACCCCTGCAGACTCTCCAGAGACGGACATTTTGGCTCCAAATTTGTGACCGTGGTGGCAACAGGTAGGTTTATATTCACTGAGGCTGAAGTGATGCGGTCATTCTTGCCTAAACCATTGTATTTGGTATGATGCGTTTGTATAAGCTTATATCATCTGGTCCTAAAGACTTTCCAGTCCAGTTTCTTCTTTACTAGTATGAACTCTCACATATAGCAGGAGAGGTTCGACAATTACAATGTCACTCCAAAACCCCCAAATATTTAGCTTTATAGGATTTATGACGGAGCGAAACACGAAATCTCAACATTTGAAAAGCTGAACAAAAATCTGTTTCTGCATTAAGAATGACTTTACTTTATAAATCAATGATCAAAATAGCTAGATGATTGTCTGTGGACTGACTGCAAAGGTCTTATAATCGTTACAACTCAATACAACCAATCATTACAACATGTGAATTGTCTTAACTGGTACACCATGGGTGGATTTGAAGAGATATGATTTTTTTTTTTTACAAAAGCTCACATATCCAGACAATTTATAAGGTATATCTTTATCTTTAGCTTAGCAGGATCACGTTTGGATAACAAAAGCAAATAACACAAAGATATCCAGGGTCTTTTAAACTGGCTTTGTAGTACAGGCCACAGGTAGAGCCTCTGCATGTGCTAAAGGAGTCCTTACTCTAGCACTCGGGGTTCTATTACTGCCTGCAGCAGTATTTTTGTCCCCGTTTCCTTTCTATTGAGGCAAAACAAAACTTGATAGTCATATGAAATTGCAAACAATGCGGCTGACAATCTTAAAATGAACATTCCTGTTATTGTGTCTTAGCCAGCCGATTCACATGTATTAACTGACAGTAAAAACAGCATCAACATAAGCGTTGTGAGGGCCGATTGTTAAAGAGTCTTACTTCCTCTCAGGTATTGCATACGTAGTAATGTTGAGTCCAATGGAGCAGCTTAACTCAGGCCAGATGCTCTCAGGTCCGTAGGATCAAGGACACATGTTTTCACTTTCCCTCCTTTACAACTGTGCCGATGATTGGTTCCAGAAAAGTACACATGTAACAGTGAGCTCATCACTTTCATTTGCATTAATGAGACGCTGACAGCCAAAGCTGACGTCATGGCTTCACATCTGAAGCAGAAATGGAAAGTCCATCTGTTTTTATTTTCCTTTGTGTTAAGACGTAGTTCGTTTGCTAATCACTTTCATGTGTTAAGAGCTATTAGATGAGATACAAAGCACACTGACAGAAAAACACTTTAAAAACGTTAGCAGTGTGCCAAACTTCTTAGTTGGTATTTTAATTGGTTCTACACATCAGGCAGGACTTGTTTGTATTTTTGTTTATAGCTGTTGTTTCCCGTTTTGTGAAAAACTCGATGCTGAGACAAACAAAATAATATTAGTTGATGAATGACCTTTTTGATAACTATTTAAACATTGTGGTTGTTTATCAAAGGCAAGTAGTCTACATTAACTGCTTATAGCTACTCAAAAGAGAAAAGGCTGCTAATACAGTGCTACATATAATTATAATAATAATAATCTTAAGGTTTTACCTACTCTGTCATGGGCATTTGAAATGTTTAACATGTTAAAGAGAACATTAGTGCTAGGTAAATGACAGTTGTTCGTATTTCTTCATGGCAACTTGTGTCACAAGAGCTTTAGAAGTTGGACAAATAGCAATGTTATCAAAGTTATGAAATGATATTAAAACGACACCGATGAAGTTCAATTGCAAGAGAGGGTCAAAGAAGTAAAGGAGAAATAAAGTGATTAATACAAATTAAGCAAGATAAAAAGATTCATAAATAACACATACATATATTCCATTTTCACTTATTGATCATGATAATTGCACCTATAATGTGTCGAATTGTACGCTTGAAGAAAAGAATATATATATATATATATATATATATATATATATTTAATGGATACAGAACATTGCACTACATAGATGACACCTATAGTATAGCATTGGACTAGAACAAAATAACAAAGTATATAATGAGACAGGATCACAGACGATGATGTCATTTTGTTAATCTAACCAATAACAATTTTAGCAAAAACTTTAACTTTGAAATGAGGGAACCTGAAGTGGTGTTATTCGAACTCACTCCCGGGTCTTTGGACTCATTCCTGCACCACTCTATTCAGTCAACAATACAAAAACTGTGATAGTGATTATTCTTCAACCAACTAATGAATAAACGTGTGTTTCTGTGTGCAGGGGGTCCAGATAACCAGGTGCACTTTGAAGGATATCAGGTGTCCAATCAGTGCATGGCTCTGGTCAGAGACGAGTGCCTGCTGCCCTGCAAAGACGCTCCGGAGTTGGGCTACGCTAAAGAGTCCAGCTCCGAGCAGTACGTACCAGACGTCTTCTTCAAGGTGAGGCTTCCTGCGTGTACAAACAACATATCTTCACTATCCATATTCCAGGGTTCTTACGGTCATTAAAAAACTGGAAAAGTCATCGAAATTCAAAATGCTAATTCCAGGCCCTGGAAAAGTTATGGAAAACAATATTTTTCCCAAAGTTTTGGAAAAGTCATGGAAATGTAACTAAAGTTGCATCAAATATAATTTATATTTTATCTAATCGCCGAAATAGTAATACTATAATGATAATAAATACTGTATCGTATAGTAGTGAAACATAAAATGGCATTTAACCTGTTAAGCCCCAAAGACCCCTTTGGCGGGTCTTTTTTTTTTTTTTTACCGAAACAAAACACAAGTCTCGCAAGAAGGGTTTAAATGAGCCCTGAGCGAAAACATGCAAACGCACTTAGCACAGAACTCTAGCTATACCGATCCATATATTTATTGGATACGCACAAACAAGTTTAGCTAACATCCTGAGATTCCACAGATTATAGAAATATAAGTATCATCACTGAGCGATCAGAACTCGCGACAGGGGAAGCAAATACAGACAACACACAACGTATAGCTTTAGGTAGCAAAACACGGAGATATGCTCACCTTTAGCTGTTATTCTGATCAAAAGTCGTGTTCAATGGCATTAAAACGAGAAAAACGCTGCTGAAGGTTAATCCAATGTCTGTCACTTTGAAAAAATTATTGATAATCCATTTTTATCAGGGTGTCCGCGGGGTCTTAAAAAGTATTAAAAGTTGATAAATCAATTTAGCGAAAATTAAGGCTATTAAAAAGTATTAAACGGCATTTTCCAAGGTATTAAGAAGTTCCACAGCAACGACAACATGAAACACCCTTTAATTTACTGAAACGACATGTCGGGAAACCCCCCAGGCGGCTCCATGCATAGCGCGCCGTAAAATTCTTATTATTATTTTAAGTTTCGTTGCCTT
>NW_011362916.1:695428-698023 GCF_000735185.1 Notothenia coriiceps | reverse complement strand
TTAAATGAGATTGTATTGTAGATTATACATTTTACTGATAACAATTATATAATATTTACCTTGTTTATTAAAAATAAAAAAAATATTTTTTAAATATATATTTTTTAATTTTATTTATTTTGTATGTGGGAAGAGGGGGGCGGCGCCCCTATAGGCCGGCCGCCACTGGTAGGACACATGAATAGTTTATTACATTTTAAGAAGCCCTGAGACACAGTTTCGTGAGAAAAAAAACGGGGGGAAAAAGCCCCTTAAAAGGTTAAATGGGAATTAAATCATTTTAAGTAATTTTGAATGTTCCCAAAGCCCCGGTGTTCTGCAGTTTGTGTGGACCTACTTTACTGTTGCACAGTTTATACTGTAGAATCTATGTCCAGAACAAGGTGTTTGGAAGTTTTGGAAGATTCATAGCTAACCACACTGAAGATTATGGAGGCATTGATCAGTCTTCTCATATTTTTAAGCCTCAATTTGTCCTCCCCCCCCCCTCCTCTAACATCACCAGAAGTCATAATTTAAGGGATCTTTTCTCCATTTTTCTTTACCGGGAGAGCATACCCCCGGACCCCCCTAGTGTTGTTTGGTCCCCATTTCCACAGCTCCACCTAAAATATTTTCCACCAGCCGGTCATTAATTGGGGTGAATTTATTTGCATTTGTCTGTATCTAGTGGCCGTTTGCTTTGTGGAGAGATTTTGTTTGAGTTAATGTGTGGTTGTTGCTGTTTGTTTACTTGGGCATTTAATTGTTTCACCGGCTTGCAATTTTAGTGTGGAGCACCCTGACTAGTTAGCAGGGTTGGGAGGGTTACTTTGTAACTCTTTGGCTCTGAAAGTAATCCGAATACGTGTCTTAAAAAAGTAACGTAATCGTAATCAGATTACTTTTAGATTACTTTTGGATTACTTTCTTTTTCCATCACAGATGGGTATGTTTTGGTGTACAGGAGACACAAAAAGCAAAAGGAAACTGAACGTGTTTTTACTGTTTTAATGGCTTATCAAGAGCACAACTGAAACATAACATCTGAAACGATGTAACAACATAATAAACTTTTTGGGGATGCAGCTTGGGATGTGAGGAGTGAGGGACACGCTTAGAAGGCAGTGTGTCGTCTTCTGTCCTGCCAGTGTTTGCAGGACCTCCTTCACTGCACCAGAGGGCAGCCGGGAGGGTTAACTCAGCCTCTGAGAAGACAAGCGTGCAGATGCCTTTCACGCCCGCCTTTCACGCACTGACTTTTCGAAGCACCGCCTATCACTGTGTTGTACCTTCAGAGATCATCAGAAGGCTAAAGAGCGGTGTGGCTGATGATGCGTGTTTTAACCTTTTCACCCACACACACCTCTACACGACACACAACACACCTTACCACACACACACACCACACCCCACACACACACACGCACAGCGCTACACACACACACACACACAGCACAGACACACAGCGCGATTTAAAGCGGCACGCCAGGACTTCTGTTCCTCCATGTTTTGGTGTCGTTGTTACTTGTTTCACTGAGCGGACCGCGCAATTTTTTTTCACAAAGCGGCTTCCCTTTATTGAGTCCATCTGCGGCGGTAATAGGGTTTTGTGCGCTGGATTATTCGCTGTCCGTGGTGGTACATGAATATTAAAATCTTGTGAGGAAATCTTTTCCACCAATAATTCCAATAAGTAATCCAAAATGTATTCCTCCACTTACATGTTTACGCGAAGAGTAACTAATCAGATTACTCGTTTTTCAAATGTAACGCGATCTGGAATAAGTTACTTGATTTTTTGTATTCTGATTACGAGGGGGCGGGGGAAGAAGGAGTGTACGCCGGTTACATGTATTCCGGTTACAACCGCAACCGCTGCTAGTTAGGTCACCGGCAGGGGTTTGAAGATCGTGTTGCCACTGTTTTGTGGTATTGTGCGGAGTCCACATTAGTTGGTCAGAGTTTGCGGTTGGCTGCTAATGTGTAACGTTAGGCAACAGTGTGTGCTGTAGTTTCATACAGTTGTGACCATTTGTGTTGCAGTCACTTGCTTGGATACTCGTGTGTTGTTCCTGTCATGTATTTAATTGTAGCGAAAGTTGTAGTAGTTTTGTGTGCTCATGCCGTTGTTCGTCAAAGTGAGCTTTGTGTTGCTGTTTCCTGCATCGCATCACAGTAAGCTTGTACAGTGTGTATGAAGATCGCGATGGTCGTCCATGTTTTGTGGGTTGTAGCGCAGTTCACTGCGGGTGTGATCGATAGGTGTGTGTATGTTGAGGGTGAGTGCAGCAGACGTGTGTGAGTTGGGGTGGCTGCTGTGTGGGTGATCCTTGGTAGTGTCTGTGGCTGTTGCACTCCAGGCATTGTGGTTGACAGTGTCTGTTGACGATTGTGTGTGTTGGTAAAGCGCGGGCAGTGAAGCGTGTGCTTGGCTGTGTGTGAGTTTGTTCGTCAGCCTGCGCGGATGGGTGGGTAGCAGTTTTGTTTCATTCATTGGCTACTGGTGTTGTTGCTGCTTCATTCTGTGTGGCAGCATGTTAGTTGGTCCTGTTTTAGAGGTTGTTGAATATATCTTTTTGTTCCACATTTGACCCAGGGTGTGACACGTGGGTT
>NW_011362916.1:689036-695383 GCF_000735185.1 Notothenia coriiceps | reverse complement strand
ACCGGCGGAATTTTTTTTTTACAGAAACTGAAATGCACGGTCCCCTCCTTCCTTGGAAGAGGCGGAGAGGTGGGTGTTTTTCATCTGCTGGTGGACTACCTGAGAGATACAGCAGGAGAACACGCCGTCCACCGCGGAGAATAAACGGAAGGGCAACCATGGCAACCATGCTCCGGGGTCTTCTTCGCTGCTTTTGGTGTATTTCGGGCGGCAGCAGCGCCACTTACAGGCCTGACATATGTACTACATCGTTTCCAGCATTTCCAGCGGTCTAGTGTGAACGGACACGTTAATGAATCGAATGCGTGTGAACGGAAGCCTTTTTTGCGCTTGCGTATGCGTTTTACCGTATGCGTCCTCGTGGGGCCGGGGTCTAAGCCAAACTATATCCGGTCACAGAGATCTGCTATTTTAAAGTAAAGTCAACACATATAGACCCTAAATATAGTCTATATTAAGAACGAGAAAAGTCTTAACATATATATCCTTTTTTGTAAACATATGACAAATGTGTGAGGGTGATGACGTCAGAGCATCGTCCTATGTGCCAGGGCTTAGCCCCGGACAGCCCCAGCCCAATTTAACCCCTGGGTATTTGTGAGGGAGCTCCTATATGGCATTACCCCGCTGAAGCTCACCAAAGTTTAATATATTTCATAGTTCAAAGTTTTGTCAATTGTTTTGTTTATTGGTCAAATACTGGTTTCTAATGGTTTCTGAGGAGTTTTACTGGAATGAAAGAGCACAGAGTACAGAAGCAACAAAGCAGCATACTGCATTAAACCTGACCTTCACAGAGAGGTTGAAGTTCATGTGGAAAGTAGGCTTCAGTAGTCTGTCTGCACTCTGTTTAGTTTTGCTATCTTACAATCAATATAGTAAATGTGAGTTAAAGTGTGTCGCCAAAGTATCCGGTTAGAACTCGAAGTGTATGGAAAGGGTCTTAAAAAAGGTCTTAAAAGGTATTACATTTGACTTCAGGATTCCTGCATATACCCTGTTTATGTAAAAATCGGAGAATAGATATTAGCTGCTAATGGTAGCCACCAGAGGTTAGCGCAGCTTCCGGTTTTTGCTACGCGTCACTCCCACTCCTTATTTGGTAACGTGTATGTGGAACTTTCCCTCGATTCCATTGGCTCTAGGGGTTAAAAAGAGATGTCAATCATCAAAATCGACCGATGGGGGCCAGAGATAGGTCAAATCCACCCAAATGACCTCAGAAGTGGGTTTCTTTCTTTCCAAACCTCTCTAAAAATATCAAATTTCACTTGTTTTGCATCAATCTTGATACAGGGTACTTATTATATGTTATAGTTTGGATTCCTAAAGCCTTTAGTCTACTAACCCATCATTCAAGGGTGGTTTTCACTATAAGTAATGTTTTTCTTTTGGACGGACACAATAATTTACATTTTTTTACTATGTTCAATCTGAATTTACTTTAAAATAAAAAAATATCTATATTGATTCTGACTCTTCTACATCCAACTCACAGGTTTATCATTGCTTTGAGAAAAAAGATTATTAATTTCCCCCTTTTTAGAAGTGTAGTTATGGTCATTTTTGAGCCTGAGACCTGGAAAACAGACTTGGGGCTTAACTGACGAGGTATTTTGCTGGTGAGATTTTAGTTGCTTTAGCCTGTAGGAGCTAGTAAGCCTACTATTTGATTTGTTTTAGATAGGCACAACATGTTTCATATGCAGACTATTGAGACTATTTGTTTGTGTTCATTTATTTTTCCTCCTACCATTCTACAGGACAAAGACAAGTTTGGAAATGATGTCACGTTTCTAGCTCGGCCTCTGCCTGTGGAGTATCTCATCATAGATGTGAGTATGACTGTTTCTACGCTCAGCAGCTATACATGCAGCTTTTTTCTTTTATTACAATTTAATTTACTGACTTTATTTGTTTATTTTTTCAGATTACTACCACTTTTCCAAAGGACCCGCAGTACACCTTCTCTTCTACACAGCGCTTCCCCATTGAGAACCGGGACATCATGGGAGAGACACAAGTGAGTCATTTCCGCATCAACTAAACCCAATACAGGTGGCTGGCAAAACTAGTTTCTACATTTTCTTCTTAAATACATTTTATTTTGTAATTTATTTAAAGTCTTACATTTACGAAATATACCTTAAGGCTGAACATTTTTTGAAAAAGCTCATAAATGTGTTATACAAATATCAAACGGATCCAAAATGTGTGAATAAACCCTAGACTTGTTTGTGTTTCTGTAATGATGAATCCCAGTTGCTATTATTCCAAGTGTTTAAGTCTTGTCGTTTTTATTTGTTTTGAAGGGCCATAATGCTTTGTAAAATACTGAAAACAATTGTAAAAGCATATTCAAAATAATAGGAATATTTTTGCAAATGAAATCCTATATTGTTTTTCAACTATATAATTGAAATAAATGTATTAACCAATTCTTCCTGAACATGTATGCAGTAAATGTGAGATCTTGGGTATGTGTATATTCTGTCCATCCCAAGCATTGGTTAACGGAAATGTTTGTAAAAAAAACTGCTTTACATATGAATCCTCCTCTCCTCATAATAGAGCTTGCACACGGCTACAGTTTGGTGTTTGAGAAAATGAGGGTAACTGAGCTTTTGAATTCCATAACCTCCAGAGGTCAGAGGAAGTTATACATCTTGTTTTTTGTTTTTGTGTGTCTGCAGAATTTCCATAGTTTAGCAACATACCTGTCCCAGAGCACCTCCACGTCGTTCCTGGACATCGTGTCGGACTTCCATCTGCTCCTCTTCCTCGTCACCAATGAGGTCATGCCTCTGAGAGTAAGTCCATACTCCCTTTGTTTTCCTTTTTGTTTAGCAGCAAACGGGTTATCATAAGCCCACATTCTTCTCCTGTCTGGAAACGGTTACTGTTGTGAGGATGTTTTCACTCATGCTGACAGATTTTGAAACTCGCCCCAGGCCCACCATGACGATCAAAGGGTGATAACAAATTGTTGGATGCTTGATCAATTTTGGACTTTTTCTATAAAAACCAGACTTTGCAAAAACAACCAGCTGGTGTATTTTATCCCTGAATTGTCTAGCGGATAGATGAGAGTTTGTGTTTGTTTGTGCAGGACAGCATTGGGTTGCTACTCGATGCAGTGAGGACTTCTGATGAGGATCTGGCCCAGACCTGGAAGAAGTCGGAGCAGTGGGCCACCATCGAGCAGCTGTGCAGTAAGTCTGCCCATCATACTCAGTCATACCCGTACAGATCTCAGTTTAGTTTGTGCACTAGTGTGGAATATTCAACTGACACATCTGGTTACAGAAATCTTTAATACCTTTTGGTTTTGTACTTCAAAAATAGACAAAACTGTGACACATTTTCAAACATGACACTGTGTTGTGTTTTCCTTTTTAATTTGTCCCCTTTCTGTACAATAACATCTAATTTAATTCGATGACAAGCATATACTAGTATTCTATCTTTGCTCTATTTATAGGTGTATTTAGGTGTGGGAAAAGCTTAATATGTACTTTTGAATATTTGAAAAGTGCTTGACTTTGACTTTGTAAAAGAGAAACCTTATTGTCAGACTAAGACATGCAGTAGACTCGCCTTAAGTAGAAAGCTAACGTTAGGCTATAAACTAAATTACAGTAACATGACTGCACTAAGCTAAAGGGCGGCTAATGTTGGTGTTGATTACATTTAGTAGTCTCATTTAGTTACTAGTCTGCAACCGCAGTCAGTTTTGTGACACATAGAAACTTTCACCAGTGGGGTATTGAGTGACGCATTTGATGTTGTGGAACGAAGCATGAAAATCTATTTAGCTTGTGTTAACCACTGACCTTTTTCAGGCAGCTAACCAAAAACACGACGAGGGAACCGGAAAACGGGTTATCAAAAAGTAGCTAATGCTGTGTCCTCCCTCTCCTCAGGTACAGTGGGTGGGCAGCCCTCCAGCTCTCAGGGTTACGGGGCCATGGGCGGCCCCTCGGCCCCCGCCTCCTCCTCGGCCATGTGGTCCTGCCTCCACTGCACCTTTATGAACCAGCCCGGCACAGAGCACTGTGAAATGTGCAGCCTGCCCCACAGTTAAACAAATCCATCCTGCCCCCCTCCCCCTATGTCCCGCCCTAATCTCATCCCCCCCAGCCAATCTCATCGCTGCACCAGGACGAGCTGCGAGATTTGGATTCCCTTTTTTGGTTTTTCTTTCGCCTCGCTCTGAAGCCTTCCCATCTCACAGGCTGCTGATGAAGGGGATGCACTCGTTTACACCAAATTCAATGAGTAAATAAAATAAAACCAGACTGTGTTTATTCTGTATCCCTCCTCACAGCGGCTCTAGTGAGTCTCGTTAAGGTAAAGCACTTTTTTTTTGGCTGAGGCCCCTTTCCCTCAATCCCCCCCGCCCTGAATAATCAGCCCATCAAATGAGACTGGAGTGTTTGGATGTTCTCACATCAGTGCCCCTCTCACTCTCACAACGTCTTCTGGAATAATGCTGTGTATGAAACACATTTGAGGAATGATACTGTTATTTAATTCTTTATTTTTTGTATCTGATTGTAGCGATACCTTCATGTTTTGAATCTGTGGACTCTACTCATGCAGGTCTCTTTGACAAGCCCCTTAAAGTACAATCGTCAGTCAAAGCTCAGACCTGAAAACTCTTAAATAGCTCCACGTAAGTAGAGAGTTTATATTTTCAGTATTAATTTACTTTAAGAATAAGTCCCAGAGTTGAAAATGCATCAACAAAGAGCGTTTTACCCCTTACTCAACCTTAACAGTGGTTTGAACCTGAGCAAAAATAATATGTAGCTTATTTTATCAGCTGTCTCTGATGAAACCCAACTAAATAGCCAACATTATTGCTGACTTGCACTATATTAGCCGCGAGGTGCTTCTAGAAACAACTGGTGCTCGCCAATATCCTCTCCGTCGCTCCCTACCTGGGATTCTCCTTTGGTTTTCTCGCTGGCGCTGCTGATGGGGCCCTGCTGGGTAACCATGACTCATCCTTGAAGACTCCAAGTGTGAGGGGTCACTGGTCACTACGAGGAGAGAAAAGATGCATATTGATTTCACTTGTCTCAAGCAGGATGATGATGATCCGTGTTGGAACTAAACCTTGAAGTTGGCATGGTCTGATTTATGTTCTACAAATAATTGTAATCTTACAAGCATAAACCCAGAGCCTCTTCCAGCAGGAGACGTCAGATTGATGTTTTTTGTCGGTGTTTTCGAAGGGGCTAAGGCTTAAACCAATTTGAAATCACTTAGCTCTCCTCAATGGCACTAAAAAGGGTCAGTTCATCAAAACTTCAAAAAAGATTTCCATAGGTATACGATATTCGATAGCCATACACACAGTTTATACGTCTCTTTGTCTGCCTTGACCACTGTTGATGCAGATGTTTGTGCTAAGAGCATTGCAATGTGGCAGGAAGTTATCCATATAACTCAGAGACAACAAAACAATCTCCATTTTATACTGCTGTGAGTGGGGACATTTTTTGTTTTCCATTTCAACTAAGTAACCTTTAACATATCACAGTCAGCAGTATGCATATGAGGATAGTTGGTTAAAACTGGTTCTTTTTTATAACAGTTTTTTCCCCTTTTCTTCTTTCATGAGACACATTTGTCGACCAAAACTTGTGATATCATTTGAAACTTCCACATCTGGCAACAAAATGTTGAATTAAACTACCCCGCCTAGATTCTCGTAGCATTTCTTACATTGGTTCAGCGAAATGGACCACATTGATATTGTCCTTGCAATGTTAAGTGGAGGGTCTTGGTAAGCTAATGTGTTGCCATAATGATGTTTTTAGTACTATCAACAATATTCTAAAGGAACATATGTCTACATATATTAAATGAAAAGCCAGTGTAGTTTTTAAAATCATATTTAATGTCTGTCACCAAACTCATCTGGTTTGACTTGAATGCCTTTGCTCATACAATAGATTTGTAGATCCACGTCCTCCATATGTTTGCTGCTGACAGAAAACATTCACATCGCTACTTTCTTCTTCCTCAAACCTTTGTGCACTTCTCCATGAAATAGTTCCATGTCATTAATTTGCTAAAAGGATCTGGCAGGAGTGAATCACTAAATACTGTGGCGTTTCATCGGGGTGTTGCCGGGGAAACGGGCTTCTTAGTTGGGACAAGAGACTCTGGTTTGCTATTTATGAATTAATGAGACGTGTGCTTTGTAAGAGCTTGACAGTGATTCCATGACATATATATTTTAGTTGTAGGTTAATTTGAAAGAAGCTTGTGTTTTTTTTTGGTTTCTTTCTTTGCCCAGTTGATATCATTATTGCCTGCCCCCCCCCCCCCCCCCC
>NW_011362916.1:655115-689030 GCF_000735185.1 Notothenia coriiceps | reverse complement strand
CTCCCGTGTGAGTTTTTAAGAGCGATTTCTCTGATGTCATGCTAACGGACGGCGGTGACCTTTTCCTTTTGTATTGATCCGGGCCGTTTGCTGAGCGAGCATGCTCTGGTCTTACAGCCGGTCCTGACCGAGGACACAGAAAGTTATATGCTGTTGACCTGGATTTGAAACAAAATGATAATAAAAAAACAACAACAAATTCGTATTGCTGGTAATGTCTTTGATTTGTTAATGTCAATCGGAAAAGTAAAAAAATAAGGCATCATTTAAATGAAGACTTTTTTTATGATTTATGGACAAATAACTTTGTTCTATTAAAGGGAAGTCTTAATGCTGCAGCATACAGGCATGCCTCGGAACATGTAAGTTTGATTAAATGACAACAAGAAGCACATTTAATAAGTAGAAAATAACCAATCAGTGAACGACAATCAAATCAAAAGACATAAAATAAATACTTGAAAAAGGATGATCACAATTCTTAGAAAAATAAGAATTGTGACCAAAATAAATATTTGTACAAATCAGTGATCTCAGATGGACATAAAAATGTTTTTAAATTACCTTAAAACGAGTTGGTATTTTTGTACCACCATTTTGAATGAGTGTTATGTTGTGCTTCTACGATCTACAAACATCTAACACTTTGTTAAATTATTTTCTCAATTCTTATTTTGGCCTATAACATGTCAATGGCAATCAGTCCAAGTTAACGGCTTCAAATGTCTTGTTTTGTTCACAAGTAATCACATTTATGAAGACGGAATCAGACAATTTAACTTGTATTTTTCTTTATTTAAGTTGACAAATTGTAATGGTTCACAATAATCTCTATCAGTTTAGTTGAATAATTTTGAATCCGTAAAAAGAATGAACAAAGCGTTCTTTTATCAGTCAAACAAGGGGAAATCACTTTGAACACATTACAGGCTACTGCAGCCCCTGAAGTGCACATATGGCCGTTTTATCACAACCGCAATACTCTGTAAATGTTTGATCGTTTCCAGGGTACATGAAGAGTTCCCTGTAAGTGAATCTGCCATAACAGATGTTTTACTAGTGATCAGGTGGAGTCCAGTGGAGGTGATCCTGGACATCACACACAGGGCTGCAGATGGATAACAGATGAAGGACAGGAATGTGTAAGTTAGACGTGACCGTAAAACTTCCAGCACCTCTGCAGATCATATTGCAGCTTTCTACACTGTAGATACATTTTCCTGTCTTTTATCTGGACATGTTCTGCATTGTCTCACTCGACTAGAGGCAAATTATGACTATGACAAGATGCAAAATGATCACAAAGAGACATCAAATACCCTCAGTCTTATAAAGTGTTGACAAATGATGAATGTTGCTGAAACTAGGAGTGAAGGAGAGTTCTGATAGGAAACAGACTGAAGGAACAGGTTTGAGGCAGACTTTGAAGTGGATCCTCATTTATGATGCCCAGTCTGATGGGGAGACTGAAGAAGACCCTCCCCCTCTGCAGAGAATATACCCTCCATCCTCTTGTACTTCATTACTTCGTTTTGGACTGCCACTGCAGGTAGGTTCTCCACATCATTTTTACTTTGAGCTCTGGAGTTGTGGATGTCTAATATTATTATGCAGTTTTTTTTCATAGTTAAATAAACGTGTGTGTGTTTAAGGATGAAGACTGCTGGAGTTCTGCTCGTCTTATCGGTGGCTCTATGTGCCGCTCAGATAAAGAAAATAAGTGGGAGACCGGAGTGGGATTTCAGAAATGAAGGTGAGGAATAAAGTACATTTACTATCACATATTGTTTTAGAGATTTCAGTTTTTATCATTTTAATTTAACATATTTTATTCCTTAATCTCTCGTGGTGAAAACATTTCTTAAACTTGACGCAAAGTGCTTTAAACTCATGTTTATGTTACTATGTTTTAACAGTATTGCATTGACTATTTTAATGTGTGGCCGCTCCTAAATAGACATTTTAAAGATATTTAAGGTAACGCTGTCCGGTTAGATTCAAGACTCAAAGATGTTATTGTCATGACATGCTACGGTGTAGTTATGTCATGTATTAAAAACTGAGATCGCAAGTTCCTCAACAGTGCAATTACAAAACATACAAAAATAAATATTAAAAACAATAATAGAAATAGAGCAAGCTCAGGTGTTTGATTTTCTTATGGCCTGTGGGAAGAAACTGAGTCTGGTGGTTTTTGTCATTTTTAGTTATTAATATTATGTTATATTATATATCATCCTTTTGGACCTGTCTGCTGCATTCGACACGGTGAATCATCAGATCCTCCTTCGCACTCTGCAAGAATTTGGAGTTTCAGGGTCTGCACTTTCCCTCCTCACCTCATACCTCAAAGACCGCACCTACAGGGTAACTTGGAGAGGGTCCGAGTCCGACCCTTGTCAATTAACTACAGGGGTCCCTCAGGGCTCTGTTCTTGGTCCCCTCCTCTTCTCCTTGTACACAAACTCGCTTGGATCAGTCATTAGCCCGCATGGTTTTTCATACCACTGCTACGCTGACGACACCCAATTAATTCTGTCCTTTCCCCGCTCTGAGACCCAGGTCGTCGCACGCATCTCTGCTTGCCTAGCTGACATCTCTCAGTGGATGTCTGCTCACCACCTCAAGCTCAACCTTGACAAGACTGAACTGCTTTTCTTTCCGGGAAAAGATTGTCCCACTCTTGACCTAACAATCAATATCGGCACCTCGATTGTTTCCCCGACTCAGACTGCAAGGAATCTAGGTGTGACCCTACAGTAGATAACAAACTGTCCTTCACTGCAAATATAGCTGCTACAACCCGCTGTTGCAGATACACCCTTTACAACATCAGGAGAATACGTTCCCAGCTGACCCAGAAAGCGACGCAGGTTCTGGTGCAGGCTTTCGTCATCTCTGGCCTAGATTACTGCAACTCCCTCCTGGCTGGTCTACCTGCATGTGCCATCCGACCTCTGCAGCTCATCCTGAATGCAGCGACTCGTTTGGTCTTCAACCTTCCTAAATTCTCCCACACCACGACGCTCCCTTCACTGGCTTCCGGTAACTGCTAGAATCCACTTCAAGACAATGGTACTTGCGTACCATGCTGCGAATGGATCTGGCCCTTCCTACATCCAGGACATGATTAAACCGTACACCCCAGCGCGTGCACTCCGCTCTGCATCAGCCAAACAGCTCGCTGCACCCGCACTGCGAGGGGGACCCAAGTTCCCATCAGCAAAAACACGTGGGTTTGCTATCCTGGCTCCAAAATGGTGGAATGAGCTCCCCATTGAAATCAGGACAGTAGAAAGCTTACACATCTTCCGGCGCAGACTGAAAACTCATCTCTTTCGACTCCACTTCGAGCGATAGAACTATTAACAAAGCACTTGTATACTAATAAAGAACTGGCTTATCTAAAGCCAGTTGAGTAGCACTTGCTAGCTCTATGAAACCTGATGTACTTATATGATTCTGTTTTCTTCAAGTTTGTACTTTGTTGGTCGAACGCACTTATTGTAAGTCGCTTTGGATAAAAGCGTCAGCTAAATGCAATGTAATGTAATGTAATTATATAGGACTCTAATTCTGACGCAACCTAAGACATATTTATAACAATGCTTTCTCCTAAAAATAAAGTTTCCTAGATATTCATATTTTCTTTTTATATTGAAATGCATCCTATTTTATGGTATTTACCCGTGATTAATTGTTTCTAATTATTGCCTTTTATGTTAAGCAGTTTGTATTGCATTCTATGCGGGAATGTTGACCACTATTTTATTATCGTTAATATTATTATTTTAATGTTGTTTTTTAAATATAATACAGATGTCTTTTTAACATCCCAACTGAAAATCACCCTTTCAATTCAACCCACTAAAGCCAGATGTATTTTACCTGCAAATCACTGATATCCAGAGTTGCAGATGATTCATTAGATTTTACACATAACAATTTATACTTCTATCTTATGTTATGTTTTTTCCCTTCTATGATATATTTTCTTTTAATGTTCCTTATTTCTTTTCTTTATGTGTTTTTCTTTCTATTGTTCTACTTTCAATAACTGGATACAGAGCTTTTACCCATAATGCATTGGGTAACTTTTTATAATTAGATATTTGATTCAAGTGCTTTTTCCACTACGGAGGATTATTTGAATAATTACTTTTGAATAATTTCACAAGCAAACATATTCAAAAAGCACGTTATTTAATGATCATAATTTGTGTTGGTTTGTGTTTCACTGTGGTTCTTTGCGTGTGCAGCGGAGAAAGTGAACACCAAAGCATGTTCCAACCTCACGCTGGTGTTAGACAACTGGAAATACGCCATCATGACGCAGGTCAAAGATCTGCTGCTGCACGACCACAGCACCGTGCTGCCCGACTATGGACGGTGAGGACCAATCTGTTTTCATTTAACCAGGATGCATGGGTGGGTTAATGAAGGGGCCCACCGAGCAGGGGCCCAAAGGGGACTGCTGGCCTTCACCTGCAAAATGTCCCTCAAAGTGACAACCAAGAACAGATAAAAATGACCTTAAAGAGACATAAAATACCTACAAATGGACACAAGAACACCACATAATGACTCAAAGGATAACCACAATGACAAGAAAGAAACACAAGAAAACCACATAGATGACACACAATGATGACAAAAGACTCAAAAAAGACAGGCAATGTACTCAAAGACACAAATTCACTCATAAAAAAAATTGACCACAACAAATTGACACAAGACAATAGATACAAATGACCAGATTGAGATGCAAAACGACTGAAAAGAGACATAAAATGAACACAAAAAGGCACAACAATTATCAAAAGAGACACAGAATTACCAATATATATATATATATATATATATACACAAAACCAGAGAGATACTGTATGTTACAACTACAAACAGACACAAAAGAACAATAAAAAGATGACAGAAAATCCACTACAAAATATTGTGTCTTGCTACAATGTTGGAAAGATGTTGGGAACTCTTGCATGTCTGTGAAAGCGGCCCATTTTGTTATAATAATGTGATTGTATTCTATTTATATGTTCCTCTCACTTCCTCATTGCGGGTGAAAATAGCTTTTATTGTAAGTAATAAAAGTGAATTCCCCTCCCTCAGGATCCAGCCGCTGTCAGACGCTCTGGGAGATCTGTACGGGGAGTTCAACGCCCTGAAGGAGCGCCTCTCTGAGCTCACCGTCAAGTTTGAGGGAGTGGAGGGCTTTGTGGACGACGTGCGCTCAGGAAGGAAGCCTTCACAGCCCCGAGGTGAAGCCAGACCCCAGGGGTGGCAGCCAGGGGAGGGGGGGGCTGCAGGCTTCAATGCTGGGGGTCAAGGCAGGAGGAGGAGGGTGGTCGTTCGGAGAATCAAGAAACCTGCAGCTTGAGAGTTCGAATTAAGGATGATGACGCTTTGAGACACAGCCTCATGCCTGGTGGGGAGCAATGTTATGTTTGATGCAGGATATTGCTCTTAGCCTCCAAACCAGTTCAATTATCTCTTTCTGCTAAAGTCAGGGAATTTAGGAAACTGACGGATACATTTTTATCTACAGGTGAGGTTATTTCCATCTCATTTTAGGCCTAACACTCGAATGTTTGGAAACTATTTTTCATTGCTGCAATTACATCCCATGTTTAAATTGTAACACAGGAAATAAATCCTGATACAAAACCCTAAAGAGATCAAGTGAAACTGTTAGATTTACAGTTTACACACTGCCTATAACACGTTTTTATTTTCGTGTTGAACTTTCTAGTATTTTGGGGGGGGGGGCGGAGGAAACCAATATGACTTTTTAATGTATTTATTCCTATTGCTCATCTTTTCTCATTGGACTGTCTGATAAACTTCCTGCATAAAGAGGTGTTTTTGTATTTATATACTGTTGTATATATTTTTTTTACCACAAGATGGCTCTGCAAACTGTTAACTGAATCAACCATTTGAAATGATACAGTTACTCTTCAGCCTTTTCACTACAGTGATATATCTTATATATTTACATATTATTTCACCTGTCATCATCCAGCAAATGTATCTGGTTATAGAAAACAACTTTTCAAAAGTATTTTCCTCATGTCAACAACCAGTGTTCCATTAACACAACAACCCTCCAGTTATCATGTTTGATATACTCATTATTTTAATGTTTGTTCTTCATCTTACTAGTAGCCTGGTTTCTAGCAAAATAACTTGTTTTGGACATGCTTTGTATTTTATCTGTTTCTATCGAATAAGCATTTTTTATGTCGATTTTTAAATAGTCCAAATTTCACTAAACCTTACATTGAAGAAAAAGTCTGGACTAATGCAAATTGTAAAAGTTATCCATAACAACGGATTTACTTACAATTTTAGCAAAGACCATCATAAATTAGCAAGTAGCCTATTAAAAGTACACATTTTGCAAAAAATTACCCATTTATAAATCGTTGGGCAATTATTACTGTTGCATTCATCTGTGAAATAGTGTATAACTGTGTTGGTAGGTGTAAGAATGTGGCATGATAGTGGTTGATTTGACACAATCTATTTATGTGCAATCTGGTGACAGGAAATTGCAGAAAATAATTGGCAGTTATAATTGAGGAAAACGGACAATTGTTTAAAAACACAACAGCTTCTAAGTAGTAGTTCAAACTTGCTGTATGGTTGGGCCAACAATAGGCATTAAATACAAATAGAAATAAAAACAAGTGCTGCAAAAGTAAAACAATAACATGATTATAACATGAACAATATACCTACTAGAAGCAATATATTGTAAAGTAGTATTCAATGGACTTTCTAATGTAAATAGCTGCACATTTACCTCAAGTGTGTACTGTAATGCAATACTTAAGTAATGTATTTACATTCAACCTCTGGTATTATAAAATATATGCGTTTAGATTTTACTTTAAAAAGAACATAAAACCTAAAGCATTGAAACCTGAAAAATCATAGGTTTCTAAACTGCCCATATCCTGAAGTGAAAGACACTACCGAGTAAATGAACGCAGCATAAGTTTCTTGTTTGATGAGATTCAGAGAGAAATGAAACTGAAACCCAGGCTTCTGCATTAGGGACTGTCGAGAAATTGTTAGTAAATCACGAATGAATACAGTGTTTTAATTGGCGATTTTTTCAACATAAGTGTTTTAAAAATGATTAATATGTTGAAATAGGTTTTGCGAATTAGCACGTTGGCTTAGATAGAGTTTACGTCAAAGGGAAACCGCAAACTTAAAGTAGTCGAGTAATTTCGCGATCCTCCCTTGAAGTGAAAACTAGGGAGGTTGCAGCAGATATAAAAACAACATTTCCTCAACAGTTCTTCACAAGTTGTTTTCCGAGATATCATGTGACAGGCCGTACCAACCTCTTACTGAAAAGGTAAGTAAACATAGCATAAATATATGACATGTCATTAGCCTTATATAAACTGCTTCACTTGTGCAATATAGCTACATTTTGTGCAGTTTTCACAGGTAATCCAAATATGTACCTGACATAGGCAGAGGTGTAACTCAGTTACAGGTTAAGATCCTGTATTCCAAATTGTAGCCAAGTAAAAGTAAAAAAACATTAGCATTATACTTTAAGTATCAAACGTACTCCTGCAGAATGGCGCATTTAAAGGTGGGGTATGCATGGCCGTATCCACCATTGAGGTCACCGAGTTCCGGACCTCGGTAATATTTGTTCCCTTTTGAGAATCAAACAAAACAGATTTAAATACAAAAAAGAATGCAAACAAGTGAAATGAACTAAATGGCTTAATTGCTTTTAATTCACTGGCAGGAGCGACAAGTGAGAAGGAGCAAAAAGTGAACAACGAGGGAGAGATTGAACAAAGAGAAATAGTAGAGGACAGAGAGAGTAATGAACAGGAAGAAGACAGAGAGACTAAAGAAGATGGAAGAGAGGCTGCAGGTTATGGAAAGGAGAGAGACATGGAAAATGAATGTTGACAATGTTTTGTGATCATTTTAGCCTCTTCTGCATGTCCAGATCATTAATAGTAACAATCAACTGATTCTTATGCATTACACTTTCAAAAATAATTTATGCTGACATTGTGAGCCCACTGACATGGTTTGAAATCAATATATTATCCATTGTGTGACCCCCCACAGGACTTAAAAAGCACCTAACTAGATCATGATAATCCCCCGAACCCCCCTAACATATTTGGACCTCGGTATTTAGGAAATCCTGAATACGGCCCTGTGTGAGAGAACCGGCTTGAGAGTCAATTTCTCTTCAAAATATAATTGATTGCCAGCCTCCCTTGTCCCTGGCTGGCTTGCTAGCTCGTTGGTAACGTAATTGATGTCTTCTAATGTGCCTGCATCTGGCGCTGAGTTACCATATTCCTTTCATGAACCACTTCCTGATATCCATTGTTGCAGATAAATATAAATGATAATAGCCAAACTAACCTAGCAAGAGTAAACTGACAGGCTGCTGCGCCGCATCTCACTCAAAAACCCACACGACTCAACCCAGCGAAAAACCAGTCTCGCACGCAGCCTTTCATTCAGAATTTCATAGCAAAATAAAAAAATGATATTAAACTAATCTTTCAACATAGTTTAAAACAAAAATAAATATTAGGACAGAGCCCTACAAATAACAACCATAAAAATAATAATAAAACAATTAAAATGTTGTATTCAGCCCTGATTAAAACTGCGGGCCCAAATCCTGGATGGGCGGGCCCGGCCCCATGGCCCCATGACGCCGGGTCTGTTTATTATGGCCTTTGTTTCTGAAGAATTGCAACTTAATTCTTGAAATCTCAGAGAACACAGAATAAGTGGAATGTGCAGAGGTCTTTCAGAAACACATATGGATGGTCTGTAAATTAATTTGTGCTCATTGAGAGAGGCTACTCAGATACCTGACTGCATTACTTTACATTATATTTAATATTTTTCCCCTGTCACCTTAATTTGGTGGCTACCTTTACATGGTCAACACATCACACCATGAATTGGTGAATTGTTTGTTTAACCCACAGCATGTCATGGAGGATTGAAGAATATGTATCTGGCTAAAGTTCAAGGATAGAAGATCAACACAACGGATTAGACAGACGGTCATTGTTTTATTGATTGATCTGGAAAAAATGGGGATAACAAATCATAGTTACATTAGACATAAGCTAAGTATACTAGAGATGTTAAGATTCACCGATTCGCATCAGTGCACAGGCATAAACGTTCAAGATGCGAGTGCACCGGTTGAAAGAGTGCACATCGGCTACAGTTTGGGTTGAACTCGCGATGCATCGATTGCGTAGCGTCCTTGCATCGGTAAAAAAACGATTCATTCATATAAAATCCCCTCATCTTGTCAACGCTCAGCAGAGACGATCTTTGATATTTGCTTCTCCACTACGGAGGCCGAGAGTCTCAGTTATCAACACACACGGAAGTTGAGAAAGAGAAACACAGCGCACCGAAAAATACCTACAAATCAAACGTTTGGCAACACTTCGGATTGTTCAAGAAAGACGGTGTAATAGTCATTTATGCTATATAGTTGACCGCAGGTCATGGAGAGTAATAAGGTATCCGTAGACCTTTGTATGAGGTATCTTTATTACTTAACAGGTCTACAACCATGATACATAGATCCGTCCTAGATGCGGACTTGCATACACACAGTATCACTCCGCAGCCTCACCCCTTCAGTAACGTCCTGATGGTATATGTGCGCGGCACTATATACTACAGACGGTCAACTTGAAAAATCGCTCGCAAATTGTTAACGATGCCGAGCCGCTTTAAAGTACACAAGTAGTTCGAGGAACTTAGCGACGCACATAAAGAGGCGACGTGGGGTCTGCGGCTGAAAAGAGAAACCTGAAAGTGAGACATATGAGTTAAATCACTCAGTGAGGTGTTCTGTCAGAGAGAGTGGTGTTTAGTTTACAGCAGCCTGTGAGACAATAGTTTAAATGTCTTCCTTACTGTAAGCAGTTATGAAATATCTGTTTGTGAAAGGTTATTTGTAATTTGTATTGTTCATATAGAAACCACTGCTTTCTGCTCACTGGTGAGTTAGCCTATGAATGAGTGTTAAGCACATCAGGCTGGCAGCTGTATGGGCATTGCTCTATGGTAGCTGTTATTTGCACATTGTTAATCATGAGCAATGCATCCTTACATTGTTTAACTNTCAAAAGGCCCTATTTTGCTAATATAAGGATGGGTTTCATTGTAACAGCACTCAATTTGAAGTCAAATCCCGAAGTGCTACAAGGCAGTGTGAACCTATGATAACGCGTTCCCATAGAACCAAACTTGTGTGCAGAATTTGCCACCATGAGAATAATAGATGTAAATATTTGAGTAAGGGGGACAATTCTTCCTATCTATAGGTAATGATACATTTTCAAAAAAAGCATCAATTATTATATTGCGCTTACTACAATTGGATATCGCCACTGGTCCCCCGTGTTTCCGATTTGGATAAAAGTTTGAGTATTGTGCAACCTTATTATCATACCTCTTGAAGTGCTGTGAAACTCAACCACTCCCATTGGTGAGTCCTGATCCAGAGAGAGGAGGAGAGTTCAGATAACAATGTCAGAATCAGTGTCCCCACAGCTGAAGGTCGACAGGAACAGGCCTCTCAGAGGGAGATACAGCTGTTCAAGGGAAATTTTAACATCTACAACGGTTAAAAAACAAAACACACCAAACATATTCCTTGGATTAATCATTGGGCTCTTGTGGGTGCCAGGCAACACAACTTAAAAAGTGATCCCAACTAAAATACATTTGTGCATTTACCCACTTATACAATGTACCTCACCGGACTCCTTTATCCTCCTTTGCCCTTGTGTACAAACAGGAGTATTAACAGGAGAGTGCGCCATGACTTTGCAATACTTTTAGGTTTCACTAAGAACCCTTGACGCCCCATCTGTCGCCAGGGGGCTCCCCACCCGCGCGTGTTCGCCCGCTGGAACATTCAAAGGTGGGTAGGTCATTTGGAGAAACCAGCTTGAGTGCCTAGAATTTGAAAAACATGCACCGAAAAAATCTGCCACTCGCTCCTACAAGCCCCTCCTCCAGACACACGAAGCACATGACCAACTGAGGGCAACGAGATAAGTTTGTGCACAGATGGAAGCTGACAGGCAGTAGGCCATCCAGAATATGTTGTCCGGCCGCTCAGATGATGGTCTTGCTTTTAACAGTACTGACGGCTTCCAGAGATACATTTTTTTAATGTACCATGGTCAAAGCATTTCATGTATTCATTGCATCGGAGTAAGAGCATGCGTCAATGGAATACTGACAAAAAGTGTTTCTGAAATACCAAGACAACCTCACCATGGCATGTTGTGTGGATGCTAAGTGTCTCAATTAAGGATATTTAACTCATTGACTTCAAGGAAGTACAGGGTGTACTCAAGTACGTACTTAAGTAGTATCTTAAGTTACTTTCTATAAAACCACAACTTGAAATACACTTTTCAAAATGACTACAATGTCTCTTTGAACTTTGGACACAGCCAGGCTACCCGTGTATTTTACCTGAGTATTGTCATGTTATGCCACTTTCTTCTATTCCACCATATTTTCTAAGATAATGTTGTTCTTTTCTTTACTTATATCTGAGATTTGAATTGTAGCCTATGTGCTGTATTTTGTGTTGATCTGCCCATGGACTGCAGATGGAAATGAGCAAACTGCTATAATCTGGTACAAAGCATCTTATCTCTTTGAGATGTATGTTCTTTTTGTACATGGTCCCTGAAAACTAAACCAATAAACTAAACTAAACCTTACAGGACTTTAACTTCTAACAGTGTTTGTACTTTTACTAAAGTAATAAAAGAATAGTGTTGTGAGGTTCTTAAGAGACTTCACAGCAGGGCAGCACTGATATAACAGCATTACTGTGACAGATATGAGTAGTGTTAACATGTGTACTTTGAACTGCTAACTCACTAAATGCTAACAATAACAATAACAACATGTCATGATAACATAGCGTTACCCATACACCCTCGCAGGACAACAAGGTGTCAACATGGACTTACTTACTGAATAAGTAATAAATTAGAAGAGTTGTTGACGCTGACCGGGGAGAAGTGTTCTGTCTAGTGATGTTACGTATTGCGCCAAGGCTTCGGAGTGTGTGTCGAGTAATCCCCGAAGCTTTTTGTGAAGCTTGTATCGTTTTGCATAATATCTATGTCGTTTTGGGCCAGTGACGTCATCGATGACAAACGAAGCCTCGCTGCCTGTCGATACCACGTGACTAGGGCTCTGCACGTGACTGCTTCAGGAAGCGAATCAGATGGATGCGCGCCCCCCTCTGTCGCTGCGTCACTCCGTCCGCGTGCAAGCTCCGTCAGGGTGACCGGAAGCAGAGGAGGTGGACTTCAAAATATGAGTATACGATTTCAGAATCAGAATACCTTTATTCTTCCCACAGAAGATAAATGTACATTGTTACAGCAAAAGTGAAGATAGAGACAAACAAATAAAACACTATTAGAAAGAGAATAGCCTACACACAATATATATATATATATATATAAAAAAAATAAATAAATAAATAAAACAACATCAGTATTTATTTATACTAAGGCCATACTGTTTTCATGGTATAACAAGTTAATGTAACAAAAGCTTCCAAATCTATGTTAACTGTGTTCTGGATTAATGCAATGTAATGGCAAGCATTTTTTATATAAAATAAACAAAGTATTTATTTGTGCATTATCTAAATTTCGGTCTGTTTTGTTCTTGAAGTATTTGCTAATCTCTCCATTGATACATACACCCCTCCAGACATGTTTTAAAATATGGGTTGTATGTTTAAAAAAAAAAAATATATGTGTGTGATGAAAAAAGGCTTGAGAAAAGAGACTAGAATGATTACCATTATATCTCATCCATCGCTCTTTTTAAAATCCAGAATTCATAAATAAATATGCAAAACATGTTCATTAGACACAAGACATTTCTCAATGATCTGGAAAGCACATTTTCAAGACTCAAAATCAATTTTGGTGAATATTTATACTGTATAATAGTAACGTTATTGAAGATGATGCCATGTTTATTGAAGATGTTACATTAGAAATATTCCCCAAAATTATTCAAAAGCACATTCTTCCAAACTCTCTGCTGTAGTATGAGCAACAGGAGACTATTGATGTGTGTAGTGAGTTTGGTAAAAATATACTGTATAAATGTGAAGTGATTGAATATTATTGTATTCTCTTTTTTCGGAGTAGCACTTTGCAGATGGTCCCTGAGCACTCGTTTCTTCTCCGGCTGTGGATAGAGACCAATGTAATGTGTCCAGTTTGGAGGACAGCACGTATTGGCTTTTTTTTTTAAATCAAAATTTGATTGTAGTTCGTTGTCAACCTTACCACAGTACTTAGGAGACGTACTTTTTTTCTGAACAACGTTTTGTTCATGAGTTATTGATCCGTAAAATCTGAAACCAACTTTACTCAACTCGGTGAGGAGCTGTCAAACTCGACCCTAACGCCGCTTACAGCCGGCCAACTAAAAGTTGTTTTCCGTTCACGTTGTCATTATTAGACTCCTTTGCTTCTTTGCTTGTGAATCCAAAAGCTGCGAGGCATGGCTGTTTTCGTTTTGCCATATTTGTTATCACAAAGCCAGAGTTAAAAAAATATCAATATGAACATTGCAAATACCGCGCCGGCATCGCCATCGTAACCATAGCAACGTAAGTAGCGTAAAGAATGCAGCGCCGCCACCTTCAACGTTTTTATATGGCTTTTCAACGCTTTTTCTATCTTTTTTAAAAAATTTATAACCCGTACAGAATATGTAAGACGAAGTGTGTGTTGGACGGTGATGCCATTTGGGAAGGATAAGTTTAATTTGTGTAAGTTACAAATAAATAACATTTGTCGTTACCCCGATAAAAATTAGTGTAGAGAGAGAAGTGTGTGTGTGTGTTGTGTGTGTGTGAAAGGCGGAGGTTAAGACAAATTAATGAGGCAAGCAATAGTAGCATTCGGAAGTTAGAACATCCAGATGAGTGAAGCAAGAACATCGGGGAGCTTTCCCAAACCTCCAAACTAGGAGCCACTTGCACTCAACAAACCCGAAAGAACAGGCGTTCGTACGTCTTTCGGTAGGAAAAGCTTTACAAACTTACTTATTTTCACCCCAGCAGTGGCAGTATCGCGCCCTTCAGTAAAACCGAGTCCACGACGGTTTTTTCACCCCTCCCCCCCCGGCGAAATTTTTTTTTTTTTTTTTTTCCGCCACGGGGACCGGCCCGGACAGTCGGCTAATGGCTCGGCGTATTTAACACACAATTTCGCTTCTGTTACCGTCCGTTTTTGTAACCAAAAGTACGTGACCATTTGACAACTCTACGAACACGATAAAACTAAGGTATTGACAAAAGAAAGTCCGAAAACCTTCCTTTTGCTGTTTTATGTTAATTCACACAATAAAATGATATCACAACAGTAAACGCAGACATTAAAAGAGGATTTAAGTGAGTTTTCAATTGTAAGATTTGGTGCACAAGCTTTACCCCCCCCTCGGTCCTCCTGAACCGAGGGCGCTTCTCCCTCCTCGAGGGGACTTCCGCTAAACTCTACTTATCCCCTGCGGGTGTTGTTGGTTAGCACGTACTAAACACAGGTCGTGTCTAATCTTTACAACTTCAAAGACATTTATTCTTCAAAAACTTTATTATTATCAATAACAAGTAATGTCAAAGACATATAAACAAATATAAACACTTATAAAGACCCACAACGNCCTGATCTAGTTAGGTGCTTTTTAAGTCCTGTGGGGGGTCACACATTGGATAATATATTGATTTCAAACCATGTCAGTGGGCTGACAATGTCAGCATAAATTATTTTATGCTGACATTGTCAGCCCACTGACATGGTTTGAAATCAATATATTATCCAATGTGTGACCCCCCACAGGACTTAAAAAGCACCTAACTAGATCAGGAAAATCCAAAAAATCTCGGGGGGTGTCCCCCGAACCCCCCTAACATATTTGGACCTCGGTATTTAGGAAATCCTGGATACTGCCCTGGGGGTATGTAATTTATTTCAGAAACACTTTTTGTCATATTCCATGGAATGCTCTTAACATCCCGATAGCAATGAATATATTAAATGCTTTGACAATAAATACATTTAAAAAATGTCATCTGTGGAAGCCGTGGCGCTGTAAAAAGCACGACCAATCATCTGAGCCTGCCCGGCTAAAATAACTGGATGCCCTACGTGTGCCTTGGCAGTCTCAGTGTGCACAAACTTATCTCGTGCCCTCATTGGTCATGTACGCGTTCGTGTGTGTTGGAGGAGGGGCTCTGTAAGGAAGTCTGAAGGAAGAGGCAGATTTTTCGACTGCATAGTTTCAAATTCTAGCGCACACGAACTGGTTTCTCCATAATTACATACCCCACCTTTAATGCATTACTTTATACACTACTGGGGGTATCATAATATTTAATAATGTATTAGTTGAATGATATGTTGTATTAAGAATATAAATCTGCAAAGTAGCTAGTAACTAAAAAATGTTGTCAGTAAAAAGAATTAAGTAGCTTGTGTGTACTTGAGTGTACTTAGTTACATTCCTTCACTGGATATAGGTTATGCACTATAAACAGGGATTTAATGTATTGAATTGAATTATGATTTAATAACCCTTTTTGTATCTTAATGAATCGTCAACGGCCTAAAATTAGCTCAGAGAAATACAAATCAGTCAGTCAGCTGACATTTATGTTTTTATTGATTTATAATGTATTCATTGTATTGATAACATACTTGGTATTTATAGCCCTTGTGGTGTTATATAACAGACTAGATGACATATTTGTTTATTTTAGTTGTATAAATGATTAATTCTAACGAAGAGGTGCATTTGTAATCTTCAGTGTCAGCATTTCTCTTCTTGCCACTCCCTAACTGACAGTTATCTAACTGACTCAACTTGAATAGTAAGTGTCCCAGAGAGACATGGAGGATGTAACTGAGATGTTTATATTCATAGACAGACATCAGGGGAACAGGGACTCCCTTCAGAAAGTCCCTACAGATGGAGGGGGGAGCAGGAAACGTCCCCAGCACCTCTGGATCCCAGCGAGGGGAGGATGATGCAACCAAAAAACGCAAGAAAAGAAATAAGGTATGCTGTTTTCCATTTTCACATTTTTCACACAAAGAGAGGTATGCAGCTCTTAGCTATTACCTACCACCAATCTAAAAGCACAACATTCAATTGACCACAGTAACAACAACAACTACATTTCCCTATTATATTTTTAGGGTGATAACATCTTAAAATATGAGGAAAGACATTTGAAGCTTTATATGTAAACCTCAATAAAAGCTTGGAATGTAAAAATAAATAAATACCATAATCCCTAGTAACTAAGTATTTGTACATGCATAATGTGCTCAGTTCATCACATGTAATGATTGTTACAGGCCCCATGTACCCTCACAGGTGTTTTCACCTTTTGTTCTGATTAGTGGAGTTGCGTGAAGCTCTGCTGCGTTCAGCATCTATTTACACAATTAGAAAGATGTAAATTGCCCAAAACAGGATATTCCTAAAACAATATTTTCCTCACATCAATGAAATAAGGTAGGAATGCAGTCATAGGAAGAAATCCCACACATTATTTGAGTGACCGTTTGATAAAATAAAAGCAAATCTTTATTTTTGATGTGTATTCCAGGAACAAAGGCCAGGATACCACAACAAGAAGGTCAAAGACAAAGAGAGGAGGAAAAAGAAGAATCAGAAAACACAAAAGAGCACCTCCAGTGTAAAGAAAGATGCAGATTCTGAAAATGAAGACACAGATAAAGGTGAGATGGAGGTTGTAGGAACAAGCAGCCAAACTGAGGAGACTCGGCCCGTAGAAACGCAACATGTGGATCCACAAGCGGAAGACAAAGTTCAGACTGTGGAAGAACAAAGCCACGGGGATGCTAAGATGGTGCAAGCTCACACTCAAACTCCCATTGTTTGTCAGAACGACCAGGAAACACAGACCGACTTCTCTGAGGCAAAACAAGACGATGAGAAGACTCAACCTGAGACGGAGACGAAGAAGCCAAAAGATACAACTAAATACACACAAACTCCTGTTGTTTGTCACAGCGACCAGGAAACACAGACCGACTTCCCTGAGGCAAAACAAGACGATGAGAAGACTCAACCTGAGACGGAGACGAAGAAGCCAAAAGATACAACTAAATACACACAAACTCCTGTTGTTTGTCACAGCGACCAGGAAACACAGACCGACTTCTCTGAGACAAAACAAGACGATGAGAAGACTCAACCTGAGACGGAGGAGAAGAAACAAGACACGCCAGAAGTCAAAATGCAAAACACTGTTCAGACTCAGTTAAAGCAAAATGCAAACAAAGGCAATGACAAAGCAGCATCAGAGTCAACCGAGAAGCAAAACCCTGAGAAGGAGTCAAAGTCTAAAGAGGAGAATCCCTCTGCCAAACCCAAGTCATGGGCCAAAGTAGTGTCTGGAGAGGGTGGGAGTCAGAAACAGTCCAATGTGGAAGCCTCCAAAGCAGCGGATAAAAACACAAAAACACCCCAAAGCACACGGTAAGACAGGCACAAGCAGCAACATCTGATACTGTGGTTGTTGGTGGGATAGTTAACGTGTATTCTCCCTTCTCCACAGGGATCGAAGCCCAGTGAGATATCCACCCACTGCTCCCATGTTCACCGTTCACATCTACGCAGTGCTGGAAGAAAAGTTTAGATTCAACCAAGAACAAGACACGCTTATGATGTGTTATGATGAAGGGCAAACACCCTTTAAGATTACGCACTTTGTGTGAGTATTCACTTTTTAATCTGCAAATCATTCAAGAATCATAGAATTGTAATTTAAGTTTTTACTCAAATTTCATTTGAGGGTGTTAATACTGTATGTTGTAAATGTATTATCTTTTCAATTTACACACGGCATCTATTGTACGTCTGTCTGTCCTGGGAGAGGTATCCCTCCTCTGTTGCTCTCCCTGAGGTTTCTCCCATGTTCCCCTTTAAACTGTGGGTAACCGTAACTGTACTTGTGTACTGTACTTGAGTCTTGCTTAAGTATATTCATGTGTTTCTACTTTCTACTTCAATACACAAAATACTGTACTGTTTACTTTACTGCAGTTATTTCACTGCCATAGTTACAAGTAGGCCTGTATCAAATAGATACATCTTCAATCTTTTTTTATCACATGAACATTCAAATAAATTAAAAAGCAAGCCCATATGCACTGTAGCAGCTAAAGATCAGGCTACAAGGATATAATTAGTGAAATATTATTTGTAGAATATCTTGATTAGTGTGGTCGGTCTTAAAGTCAAAAGGCTTGAAAAAAGATAGATCAAATCATTTCCAACATGTTTTCTTTCTTTTATCTCTATTTGTTGGCGTTAAGCTTTTCAAAATGGTTATTTTTACTGTGGTCAACAAACTGTTTTTTTTCTCAATCTAACGGCACCATTTTTATCATTCAGTTAACCGCACAACACAAACTCAACTTTTCCCTTATTTATAGGACAGACAATTGAAGCCAATTTAGATTTTAATTTCAAAACGTTTTTCTTATTTTAAATGTGATGCATTGTTAAACATTAAAGGCCCCACATACCCTCAAAAGTGTTTTCACTTGTTGTGCTGATTAATCAGGGTGGAGTTGTTAAAAAAACATTTAATCTCAATAATAATAATAAAAAGCACTTTGTTTGTTTTAAAAAAACATATTTCTGGTCCTCTATGGCTCAGTATTAAACAATCTGGAAGCGATTTTTTTAGTGCATTTTGCTAGGGATGCTCTTGTAGTTTTAAACAAGCGAAATCTTTAATTGATGACTTTTACTTGTAACAGAGTACAGTTATTGCTCAGCTGCTGTAGACAGGGATGCATTTAGCCTCTTGAGAGTCAGTGTTAATCAAAGTGTTAACCATGAGTTGCTTCTACATGGCCACATTATTAATATGACTTGATAACATTTACCTTGATTATCAAGAGCATTATCCAGTGCACACCGTTGCCATGAAGACAATTGTTCTGATATTCAGCCTTCACTGCAGTTTTGTATCTTCAGTAAAGATGTCCCAACAGATGTTTCAATATGTTCTGTGTAGTGGACTACAACAGGGAGGATATCTGGTGGAAGCAAGTTTTTCCGTTGAAGAGCGGGAATTGACAAGAGGCGAGTTCTGGGCGTATTGGTATGGTGTGAAGCAACGATCCAAAGACATAAAGACAGGAATCACTAAAAGACACGTTCATATCCCATTCAACACAAACATTAAAGGTAAGGCAAGAAACCATTTAGCTCTAGCATTCTAACACATATCTATACATTTTCTTCTTGAACAAGAACCTACCTGTGATCTATCTAGAGCTGCACCTTTATGAAGGCTTCATTTTTCGTCATGACGGGCAAAGTTTTTGGGAGTCTGGCCTTCAGATGATCGGTTTACACAGATCAAAAAGTGTTGCGGTATCAGAAGCCTGGCAGGCCTCAGCGGGGACTCTGCTGAATAGCATCTTCCAGAAATGGAACCCATCTGACAAACAGAGCACTGAGAGGTTGTGTGGCAGCTTGTCGCATTTTATGGAGAGTCTCGGTTCTGCACACACAAGGATGGCATTTCCAGGCCATTCACAACCACCAATGATCAAGGTTGGTTGAACAAGAAGAATATAAATCACAGTATTTATTATACTTTACCACAAATTGTCTGCCTCTAATCACATTTATTTTATTCCCAGACATCTGAGCTGATTGAGGACACATTGGTTCAGATTCTAAAAGGAGAGCCGAAGGAGAAAGTCCCCGGCAGCTGGAGGAGCAGCAGTCCTCTCATTCAGGGCCTGTCTGTGTTCATGGTTTCCCTAAAGTGTAACATCAGCCTCAGAGTGAAAGGATTGGCTGAGCTGTGTCTCCTCGTGTCCTCAGAGACATCGATGGACAAGAAACACCTGGACGAGTTGCTAAGTTATTTCCAAAATCCACAATTGTAAGTCTGGAAAAAGTGTCAAGTAGTTCGACAAAATAGAGGTCAATTTACTTGGTTTCTGTCAACTATCTTCCATAACTTCCATGACTCATTACACTATCTGAAATACTGTATACAGTATATAGCCTACTCTCTTTAACATCGGTTCCCTATTTAAAATTATTTCTGGATTCAGTACATAGAAGTCTTAATTTCAGGATCTACTCATAGAGGGGGGTGGCCCATTACTGCATGAAAGCAGAGAAAAGAACATATTCGATTTTAGGAATTTAAAGTAAGATATATCAAGGGATTTCGAAAAAATGTTACCCCATAGGCAAACATAAAAAAAGGTCACATTTTTATTCATGCTAAACTTTCATGAATAAAAAATATTTAAAAAACGTTTTTAGTATTTATCAATTCCCAAACAATTAGGCTTAAAATTGTTGGCAAAATAACACTTTTTAAAGAGTCCCTATTGTGCTTTTTAGGTTTTTGTTCCTTTCCTGTAGTGTGTTATATAGGTTTTAGTGCATATAAATGGCTGAAATCACTCGAGAGGGAGTTTCTCTCACCCCCTGCCTGAAACGCCTCAATTGGAGTCCTTTGTTTACTTCTATAACATAGTGACATCACTAAGTAACACTCACACTTCTATTGGCTAGTGCTCCAACACATTGCACATGATAGGTTAAGGGAAGGGACATCTCTATTCGGTTGACCGAATTGATCACAACAAAGCAATCCAGCTAACCAATTAGAGCAGACTGGGCTCTGGTTTCAGACCGAGGGTGAAAAGAGGGGCTGCAGCACAGGCAGTATGAGAAAAATAAAGAGCTTTTTGAACAGCAAAGGTTTGGTTCTTTGGTAGAAAGGAACGTTTAAAAAAAAAGGAAGTTGTGAATCGATTCAGATGAAATTGTTACATGAATGGATTTTGCCTCATCCCTAATTCTCCCACTTCTCTGTCCTCCCTTCAGTGTGCTGTTGGCTCTGATGAACCGCTGTGCTCAGTCCATGGTGTCAGAGCTCGTCCTGCTCCTTCCTCTGCTCTTCAGGCTCAGACAGCCGGGAGCGGACGCAACCAAAGTGGGTCCGTCTGTGGAGGAGGACAACTGGTCAGGACTTGAAAGAGTCTATTACAGACAGTTCAGGGAGAACATACAGTCCCACCCTGACAAAAGGAAGTGAGTGTGTCTCAAAGCATCCTTACTTTCCTAAAACAGATGATGCCTTTTTAATTTAAAAAACACTTAACTTGTTCACAGGAAAATGCTGGGTTTGATCCAGGCACACCTAAAAAAGGCTGAGGAGATGCCTCTGCTTCTGGTGAGCTGGTTATCTCTGGTCGCATTTGAGGATCTTCCGGAACTTTCAGACATGACGGGAATACCTGCAGAGCACCTGATCCAGAGTCTGCTGTACAGACTGCGAAGATGTGTAGAGTCAAGGGATAACGAGAGAGCAGAGGTGAACAAATCAAATAAATTTACATATTTAAGACTCCAAATACTGTTGTTATAACAGCAAAATAATGCTTTGTAATATTTTATTTTCTGCAAGCAGAGCACTCAGAAAATCCTGACCCATTTACTGCTGAAGGTAGACAAAGAGAAGGAAAGGTAAGAGCTGAAATATTTCCCATGATGCATTCTAGCGTTGTTTTGCTCACTGTAACTTGTGTTTTGTGTCTGTAGAATGATTGAATCTGGTAATATAAAGCTGGTCTTCTCGAGCTGCATCAGTGTGTTGACAAACACATGTGCAATAACGCAACTCGTCCAGTCGTACCACGCTGCAGTTCTCTCCTACCAGCTGGTGTTGAAATTGGCAGACATGATGGATGTTAAACTGAAGAAAGAGGTAATCATTTCCTTAAAACGCGCTCTGAATGCCTTATTTTGGAGTAGTAACTTTAATTCATGGTTTATTTTGTGCCTTTCAGTCCTCGGAAGATGAGTTTGAGACCTCAAATAAGAAACTCTTGGAGGCTCTACAATCCGTGCAGCAGAGAGTCATTGAGTGGAGAGATGCATTGCTGCACAAACCCCTTTTGAAGCATGAGTCTAAAACACTCAGCTATCCAAAGGAAATTGAGGTAAACATTAAAAATAATATTGGAAAGTATTTAAATTAATTATTCAGTTTGCTTCTTTCTTGTATGCAGTTTGCAGCGAACAGATAAAGTGAAACAAAAATAAATGCTGTAAAGGTGAAAAATGAACTTGATAAACCCTGTTTTCTTTCCTGAAAAAATGTTGTTTGATTTTCCTAATGATCAGATGTGGGACTCGCTGCTGAAGGTGGAATGTTCTCTTGAAGAAGTTTCATCCAGTTGGAGGTTGACTCTGAAAAAAGACCTGAAGAAGAGGATTTCTAAGGTGATCATTTATTGATCAGAGTAAAATAGACATTATTATTCATAGTAGACAGTAGTAGACATAACCATGTGTAAGCCTGTGGGAACAATATTTTGAGTATCTGTATGTCCACAGATTATCTCTTATAATAATGTACCCTCAGCCTAATTTTGTTTGTGTATTTTATGACTTTATGCACAAAAAAAAGGGTTGTTTTTTAGTCTCAAAAACTTTAATTCGGAAAAAGGTTTGGTGTCATCTGGAAGTGGACCATACGATTCATTCTATACCTGATATGCTATATAATCCACTTAAATAAGGCACAATACAAGACTACAAAGTGAAAAATCACTCTTTCTTATTTTAGCTGCCATTGACTATAAGAGATCCAGGAGTGACAATTACAGAGTGGCCTTTTCTAGTTTGTATTCTGTTAGTTATCTGCAGATCAAACCAAGAGCAAAGTTACGGGATCCAGTAGCAGCAGGTAAATGCTTTCCTCTTTACAGGACATTTACTGTGTTTTTTTGCAGGCCAGTGAAGAGGAAAAAGTCTTGGTCTGCTGCCTTGAAATTGCAGCCATAAGAAAAAGTGACGAGGTGGTACAGACAAGTTTCGACGAGCTGTGTCAGTCTGCTATCAAGGAAATCTGCCAGGTACAGTCCATATTAATTATCCGTTCAAGGTACGTCCTTACAGAAAGCTCTGTATTCATAAGATGCCTTTGGGTGTTATTGTACGGTCAACACCTATGCATGCTAACCCATGTAATATAGTCGTGCAGGATTGAGTCCAAAAACCCAGAAACGAGTTAGCATTTTACCACTTCCGACTGCTTGTCTCTTTTTTAAACATCTTTTTGTTTAGTTACCTGAAATAAGATCTGTGGTTAACACAAGCTTAAAAAATAATTTTCACTTTTTCTTTTAACATATCAAGATGAAAATACCCCACTCGTGAATGTCTGATCCTTAAATGTGTCATTTAAAGCAGTGGTTGCGAACAAGAATCTAAATTTGACTAAACGTTGTCATGCCAAACATTAAGGCCCGGACACACCAGCCCTTCTCACTTCTCTTATTTTTCATTTCCTCGCTCCTCGATCTCGGTCTCACCGGAAGTTGATTTGTCTGCGCCATCTTGAGTAGCCTCCCAATGGCCTTATTTTTGCTGGAGGACTGAGGAGCGATAATGGAGGAGCGATAACCGAGGAACCATCAGACCATCCTCCGATGAAATCCTCAGACACTCGCCCAGCCCCTTACTGTATATCGCTCACTGATTGGACGATGCAGTGCATGCACTCATCTGATGCTTCTTGACATGAGAGCAGTTTCCCGGCGGAGTTAAAAAAAAATACATGAACCTCACGGGACTCACTCTTCAGTTTATACCGTGTTTTGTTTCAATTCATGTATCATTTAGTTACAAATATGTGATATATCTGAACAACAAAGTGGTCAAAAATCATTTTATTCATTTTTTGGAAACATTTTCATGAACGCCTTTTTGTTTTACATTTTCATTTATTGTCATTTCCATTCAGTCAGTCATTAAGTGCTATTTAAAATGTTAATTTGCTACATATCCAAACAAACAAACAAAGTGTGCAATCCAATGAATGTTAATCTAACTGGGTTTTGATAGATAACATATCTCTTTTTCTTCTCTGAATTATTTTTATTTATTTTGTGCACTCTAATCAATATTAATCATATTGTTCGTTTATACATTTTAAGAATGGGGTTTATCTTTTTTGAGAATGAGTTCTTATTTTATTTTATTTATTTGGGTCTACAACAGATGATACAAATGTTTGTGTCAGTAAATGTGTACTAACAGAGGCGGGGGTGTGTGTGGAAACAACGGGGACAGAGCTGGCTGCTGTCAGACGATCAGCTGTGCAACGTCATCACAAACGGACGTCGCTTCACGTGACGCTCCGGAGGAAAGGACGTCCCATTGCTCTTAAAACTAATTTCCCTGCTTCTCGTGGTTTCCTTGCATCTCTCCATGCTTCCCTGGTGGGAGGGACTAGTCGCAGGGAAACGACGCAAGTGAGGGACGCAAGGAATCCATTTAACCGAAGTGAGAAAATCAGGCTGAAATCGGCCGTTTTCGTGAGTCGGACGACGAAGCGTTCCCTTTCGCCCAAACTCAATTTGGTGTGTCCGCCCCGTCGGCCGTGACACGCCTTATTTGACAGGCAGTCGGACAAAGAAATCCCTCTGATTGGCTGTTCAGCTAGCGAATCAGTGCATGAGAAGCGAAACGGTTGCTTGAGAATGTCTTCCACAAGCAACACTCCAATGGCTGATAGCTCCAGTACCGCACAAAACATGTTTTCGATGGATTTGAGTGAAAATGGAACGCACACTCTATTTATTGTTCGTTTATATCACGTAGTCTGTTCTTCTTCTCTGTCTTCCGGTTGTTGCCTCTTTTGAATGACGAATACACACTACCGCCGCCTGCTGGTAAAGGAGAGTTATTGCCACTAAACGACAATGCGTTCGCGTCAGTTCGTATCGTGCTCGTTCATGAATCTTGGCGTGCGGTCCAGTCGCGACCGACACATGGCCAAGACGCAGGAGAACACAGCGACGCAACAGTCGGCGTCGGCGAGTTCTCTGGTGACTGCTTGGTGTGTCAGGGCCTTTAGCCGTCTTTAGCTTAGCGCTGGTGATACGAAGTCATGCTACCTTGATTTCGTTTTGTATATCCTACGTTAGCTTTTTACTTCTCGCAATTGCTTTTACTTTTCTATCATCATAAAATGAGTGTCATGTGGAGATCATCATGTGGAAAAAAAGTTAAAGTATCAAGAACATGTAGCCATGCTAACTTCCTGGTCGGGAATGACGTCCTCCATCAAAGTGTTCATAAGTTACTTTTTCTCAAACCTTAGATGTTTTTTTTCTCACAAAACAGGACAATCAAAAGTGAAATAATGACAAAAGTTATATTATCATACTTTTCTGTTTTCAGAGAAAGCAGGAGGGAGGCCTGATGCAGAGCCTCTATTCTAAGACGAAGGACCCACCCGTTGTTGTCTTGTCTGCTGTTGTGGTTGAATCAGCAGCACGATTCAGAGACGACTCTGTAGTCCAGCTGCTAGATCCACAGTCTGCCATGAACTACCTGCTGTCTCAAAGTACATTTCTTTTTTTATCATTCATTTATATTATATTTTTTCCTTGAAGAATGTTTACTCAGTAAGTTTCACAATGGTAACAATGGCATTGTTTTGGTGCAGGTGATTGGAAGTCGATCCACGTGGATGATGCTGCAAGACAGGTTTTCGACAACTGTGTGACCTCTCTGCATCATCTGGTGGAGTCGCTGCTTCAGGGAGACGTGGCCCTGGGAAACCTGGAGACCTGTCTGAAATACAGAGACCAGTTCAAGAGACTTCATCAGCAGTGTATGGATCTTTTCATTACAAAAATCCCCCCTTGATTACTACATTATATTCCTCCTTATTGGTGTTAGTTAATAATAGCTGCATTATGTCTTCCACAGACAAGAAACAAATGAAATCTGAGAGCGTTCCTGTCAATGCAGATGTGGTTTTGGATCAGAGAGAGAAGGATTTGGAGTCGTTCAAGCAACGAAAAAAGAAAATGGATACACTGATAAAGATGATAGCAAAAGTGGCAGAAAGCCTCACAGGTAAATCAAAGTGGAAAAATAACCCATTGCCAAATAGTTTTATGTTAAATTAGAGAACTTTTGCATAGAGTTTGGATATGTATTTTTTTTTTTTCTTATTCAACCAGTTCCTGAGATGTTAACTCTGGAGAAGCAGCACAGTGCAGATCTGCACACTGTGAGCCTGAACACACTGGTGCTTGTTCAGACCTTTGATTCTGAGGAGAAGCTGGGAAACACGGGCCCCACCCAGGTCCTCTGGTACAAAGTTGGTATGAATGTCCTGAAAATGTCCAATGAGATGCACAAACTGCAACACAGCAACCTGATTCTGCCCCACTGGGTCAGGGAGGCTGCATCTCTGGCGTCTGCGAGGCAACCCTGCACATCTCCTGTTCCAGTCACCCTGACACAGATCTATGAAATCATCTGGCAGCCGCTGATCACAGAGTTCTCTCAGCTCGGTGTCAGCATGGCCAATGCAAGCATCACTTTTGAAGAGCTCAATGAGGTTTTGATGGAATCCGGCGACCAGGGCGACGGGAAACGAATGAAGAAGGAGCTGAGTCTGATGTCTGAGATACTTTGTGAGTCGGCAAGCTTCAAACCTCAGGAGAACTGGGTGGAGCGGAGGCTGACTCAGATCCAGGAGTATCGACAGCTCCACGAGGCGGCCGCTGCAGCCAGTGCAATGCTGAAAATCGCAGAACAAATGAAGCTTTCTGGGAAATTTGCAGAAATTGAAACTCTCAGCCAACTGGTAATTGTCTTGTGATCTAACGTAGTTCAGTCACAAAGGAATTGAGTTGCAGTGGGCTACATAGAAGAAATAATACTCTTGTTATTCCTTATTTGACTTTTTATCTGTCATTTATATTAAAGGAACCTTTTTAGAAATGTAATTGAATGGCAGGAGGTAAAAGTTACATTTAATGGTTTGAACTAAGGATTTTCAAATTTAACGCAGTAACGCAACTGCTTTTCATAGCTTGATGATCTTTTTAAGAAAACTTTTTTAAATATGTATTTGTCGGCTTAACAGGAAGAAGACACATTTAAGCAGAGGCCCCTGGGGTCCCTTACTGCTGACCTGTTTCAAGCCAAACTGCAGCTCTCCGCAGTCACCAAGCATCACACAGCCTGTCTGGAAGAGTTTCTTGCGAGCCAGACTCTGGTCAGCTGGGTCAGAGAGAACCTTACAAGTGAGTCTCCACATTAGTGCAAAACCATAAATCTTCTTCAGTCCTGCAGAAGATGCCTGCTTACTACTCTGTTCCCTGTACAGATATGAGCGATGTGAAGGTGTATGTGGACCTTGCTTCCATCTCTGCTGGAGAGAATGACACAGAGATCGACCAGGTGGCGTGTTTCCACGATGCAGTGATGGGATACGCTCCTCTGCTCTACTCCCTCTCCCCTGAGGCTGGCTTTAAGGAGTTCCTGAAGTGTGCTCATCAGGTGTGGGACACCCAAAACAGAGATGACAAGCTACCAGACAAATTGGTAATTCTTTATTTGTATGCAGAACATATACTGTAAGCCCTGTTACTGTGTTAAAGTGACAATGATGCCACTGGGTTTGTTTTCCAGAGAGAGTCCACTCGTCTGCTGAACTGGCTGAAAGCACTGAAGGAGACGCACGGGTCTGTGGAGCAGTCCTCCCTCACCCTGGCTTCTTCTATTAATGCTGATGGAGTTTATCACATAGGGTGGTGTGATGAAAACACAGAGAAGGTACGTGAACCATCTTCCATTAAGGATACACTTTAAACTCAGTGTCAGTTCTCTGAGTCAATAAGCTGGCACATGTCTTCTTATGTTTATAAAATAGTTTATTATTTTAATTTTTATCTTTACTGGACATATAACTTTAATGTATTATGGTCATATATCTTATTTGATCTTTTAATCCACATTTTAATAATATATTTTGTTTTGTTTTATTGTATTTTATTCATTCTAAAGTGGAACAACTGTCATAGAAACACATTTTCCCTTGGGATTATTAAAGTATTTCTGATAAAGATAATTATTGAATGAATTTGCTTTGCTATTTATTTTATCAACAATAACATGAGCAAGCTTTTCAGCATCTTCCTTGCTCAGTAGAGTCCTCATTACTGTGCTACATTGCACAAAAAGATAAAAGGCAGTTATGTTCAGAAAAATGACACATTCAAAGTCTAAGATACTAAGATGAACAATGCTAACTGCATGCATACAAGTTATTTAAGATTTTCACTTGTTTGCAGAGATGTCTACAGAACATGATACGGGTCACAATAAGGGGCACAGAGGAAAAGAGCTACAAGCTTGAAGACCTTCTGGAGCTACAAAACAAACTCATGCTCATGTCTTCCAAAGGCGAGCACGGCAGAGAGCAAGTCAACAGATTTACAGAGGTCAGTGGCAATACATCATACGTGCGACGATTAGTCGCCTAATCGCCATAATTAGTGCGAATGCTATTTACAGCATTCCACTATAGTACTTCAAATCTTTATTCTTCCCCTTATTATTATTTCAGCCAATACTTTGGCACTCCATAACTTCAGCTTACTTTCAGCTACACAAACCATTCAAATATTAAACTATTCAGCCTGTTCAGGAATCGATGGGAAACCTTCAACTTTTTCAAAAATATTTCATACTTTTTTAAATATTCAGCTTTTTAAACTCTTTTTTAACATGGAAGTCAATCGGAAGAGCCTTCAAATCAGCCAATACTTTAGCTCTCCATAACTTCAGCTTACTTTCAGCTATAGAAACCATTCAAATATTAAACTATTCAGCCTTTTCAGCCTTTTCAGCAATCATTGGCTAACTTTCAACTTTTTCAAAATATTTCATACTTTTTGAAATATCCAGCTTTTTAAACTCTTTTTTTTTAACATTGAAGTCAATGGGAAGAGCCTTCAAATCAGCCAATACTTTAGCTCTCCATAACTTCAGCTTACTTTCAGCTATAGAAACCATTCAAATATTAAACTATTCAGCCTTTTCTGCAATTGATGGCTAACTTTCAACTTTTTCAAAATATTTCATACTTTTTGAAATATTCAGCTTTTTAAACTCTTTTTTTAACATTGAAGTCAATGGGAGATTCCTTCAAAACCACTTTTCCTACACTTTGCGCCAAATTCTTCTTCTTCCACATAATTTCAGCCAGACACTTCATTCCAACTTTTAAATGATCACAATACCGTCAGCTATAAAACTTGTATACAAGATTTTTGAAATCTTTTAAGCGTTTTGAGATATTGAACTTAGTTTGGAGCTTGGTAGAGAGGCCTTTTTCAGATTTTAACATTACAGTGGATGGAGCAGCTTGTTAAGTCTAGAGTGCTTTGATCTCAAAACAGAGTGNGCAAGAGAGAAAGCCTTTGAGCTCCATACTGTTTCAGAAATAATCCTTGATAATCCATGATATGGCGTTTCATCACGGCAGTATTTAGTTTAGACAGTAGCTGCCGGGTCCCGCATGAGCTCCGCCCCCTCCTTTTTTTAAATCTATTTATTTATTTTTTAAAAGCTTTAGCTTTAGCTCTTTGAAACAGGAAGTGAAATAGAGGGATCTGAGGCATGGCTAGAATGGGTGATCTGTTTGGTATTTTGAGCAAAACACTTCATAGACATGTTTTTTATTTATTTGTATATGTCTGAGACCTATGCTAATGCCTAAAAATAGCATGATAGGTCCACTTTAATACAAATATGTGAATAAGATAGTTTCAGTTAAACTACCAGAAAGTCCAAAACTCTTAATAACACCAAGAAAAACTAAAACAAATGATCTTCTAGCTAAACATACATCTTCTGTCTTCTGGATAAACTCCCAAAAACAGTGGCTAAAAAAAACCTTGCTTTGAAGAGATTGTTTTGTTACAGCAGCATGTTAACTTGAGTGAAACATATAAAAGAATTAGTATAAAATACTGTAAATAAATAAACAAGATTCTGGATTGATATTTATACATATCTTCTTAAAATCAAAATTATAAAAAATAAAATGTAATAAAAAAATAAATAAACATTAACAGTAAATATAAACATATTAACCAATAAAAATAGTGTCTATTGAGTGCATCATATAATAATATACAGAATTAATTGTTTTACCTTAATATTGTATGTTATCTGCATTATCTGCTAATTATTTGTATTGTATATTTTCCTTTTTAGGGAAAAACACATTTCTAAATGTCTTTGGCTTGAGATTCAAAGTGGCAATAAAAATGTAAACCAAAATAAAGTGAATAATTGATCTCCCTCCGTTATGTTTTGTCCCCAGATGTTCGTGGCGCTGATCTTCTGGTATCAGTTCTACTGCGGGTTCTCCGGGTCGGCCATGGTCGATCAGTGGTACCTGATCTTCTTCAACCTCATGTTCTCCGCCTTCCCTCAGCTCATCACCGGCACGCTGGACAAAGACGTGTCTGCAGAGACTCTGCAACAACTACCTCAGCTCTACGTCAACGGGCAGAACTCTGAGGTCCGTGCGCTTTTATTTTGAAAATATCTGTGGTTAAAGCATAGAGTGTGTATGTGACCCGCTCTATCGAAATCAGTCGGAAGTAAAACGTGGATTTGCGTAAAAAACAATTTTTTCGGGGTTCGGGTGTTTTGTTTGATTTTAAACAAACAAAGTCTTGCCTTTCAGAATATGAAACTTTTATTTCCAAACTCACACGATAAATACATTCTTTAAGCTTGTAAAGGGAAGATGACAGGCAATCTGCTCTTCCGCAGCCCCGCCCTCCCTCCCTCCCGCTGACATTATGAATGTAAGCGTAGAGTAATCATAAATAACACGGCAGGGTCCGTTACAGTTTGTATCATCTGATTTCAAATAAACAAAGTCTTGGCTTTCAGAATATTAAACTTGTTTCGGCAAATTCAGATGATAAATACAACTTTGAAGCTTGTAACGGCATAATTACAAGCGGAAAACGGAGTAACTTAACGTCACAGCAGGCATAACAACAGCCGGTGTTTCTCGTGAGGGTTTTCCCCGGGAAACAAACGCAAAACACACAAACGCAAAATTACACAAACACACACACACGTATACACACACACACACACACACTCGCGAGCTTCTCCCAGACCAGTAATCCAAACGAAAATATCTTCCCTCCGTAGTATTTTGATCATTTGCTAATAACCAATCAGATCGATGGATTCCAGAGAAGAGGAAACTTTAAAGGCCTTATTCTCAAAATAATGACTCTGTAATAGTCATTATATAATGTGACATATTTCGCTTAATATTTAGAGTACAAAAACAATCCTGATATCATTAGAAAGCTAGGAATATCCTCTTTCCAGCAGTGTATACAACTCAAAATGTGTCTTCGGGTCAATGCGACTGATTTCGAAAGAGCAGGTCACATATCTGTTTAAAGAAGCTAACGGTGAAAGGAAGAAGTGTTTCTCATCCGGTGTGTTGAAGTATTTAAATGGTTGGTGTTATCATGTAGAACTATATAGATCTATATAACCTTGGTCTGAATATAATGTCGTTCACATTGCTGAGTTTCGGTTTTACATTTTGTTGTTTTATTGTGACAGGAATACAAGCCATATATGTTCTGGATGAATATGATCGATGCCTTCTATCAGAGCCTGGTCTGCTTCTTCATCCCCTACTTTGTGAGTCTAATTTTCATTATAAATCCATAACTTTACTTCTGATTGTTTATCTGCTTGGACTGACTCATCACTTCTCGTCCTGCTCCTCCTTCTCCTTCTCCTCAGGCCTACGCTGACTCTGATGTGGATTTGTTTACGTGGGGAACTCCCATCACCTCCCTGGCTTTATTCACCATACTGGTGCACCTGGGCATAGAGACCAAAACCTGGGTAAGAAGGAAACTCAGTTTTCTGACTGAAAAAAAACAATCGCCTGCTGTCCACCGCTGACGTTAAACGACCGGGACCTCTTTCTGCGGATTGATATGACTGCACATAGTCCCTTGATCCTCCTAGGCAACAGTAAAAATAACAGTCCTCCAGAATGTCATAATCGACCAATCAGAATCAAGTGTTCAACTAACCGGTGTAATTGTAAGATTTCATCACTTGGAAAGGCTTCTCTCTCTCTGTGCTGCTTTTTCTCACTCAAATGCAGAAACATTTACCTGCAGCGGATGAAATTGGATCAGAAAGCTTTGAGAATCAGAGACAGTTAATCACTCCGACAGCAAACTGCCTCCGCCCAATGCTCCAAAAATATTTATATACTCCCTCCCTGCTCTCTTGGTTTTACTCTCAGGTGTCCACATGTTTCCCGTAAACGTGCTGGTCAGGATCCATTTTAAATGCACGACCGTGCAGTGGATCAGAGTCTCCTCCATTATGCTGAGGCTGTAAATTCCCCCCCCCGACATGTTGAAAATGTCCTTTTCTGCACAGAGAGGTTTTCACGGTGAGCGGCAATTAAACATCTCCTGCTGCTCCGGAGCATAATGCATGATGGGAAAACGCTGTGAAAGTCAATTAAAGGTATTTCAGATGACAGCAGGCAGGAGCTGTGAGGCTGTAATTAATTATGTGTGTGTGTCAGGCGGGTCAAAACACACTCTTTATAGCATTCACCTTGTCAAATGTCTGTCAGTCATGGGGGCATGAGGACAGTTTTGCTGTAACAGCTTGAAAAGAGAATGTAAAATGATTTTTGTATCATGCAAAATGCACTTTTTGACGTCTTTTATACATAAATATGTGTCCACGTTGCGTCAGGGAACTCACGCAGCGTCAGTAAATAAAACCCTTTCTCTTTTCCTCCGTACCCACATCTTTTAAAAACGGGGGTACAACAAGTGGATACAGATTTACTACCGATATTACGTAATTTCGGATGGTGGACCCACAGAGAGTTGCTATCAGAAACAATGCCTAACGTGTTTTTGACTTAATCTCGTCTTTGTTTACATTAGCAAGCCTCGCTAACACTCAGAGCTAACCTGTGCTGGAGAGCACATGTGTGTTTTAAAAAGCAGGAAATAAAAAGGAACTCACTTTGTGATAAACCCGCAAGAGAAAAAGCATTTGAGCTCCATACTGTTTCAGAAATAATCCTTGATGTGGTTTAGAACAGGATGGCGTTTTATCACAGCAGAATTTAACTTAATCTCCGGTAGAATTCTGATCAGGCATTAGCTCCGCCTCTTCTTTTATTTCTTTTTTAGCTTAGAACCCAAAATCCGGGTTTCTCTAACAGGGCTGAAACAGAGGGGTTTGAGGGATGTCTAAAATGCATGATCTGTTTGTATTTTGAGCAAAACACATCATAGACGTGTTTTTATATGTTCTTATATATCTGAGACCCATAATATATGCCTACAAATTGCATGATAGGTGCACTTTAATACCTTTCGAATGTATAGGTTTTTTTCACCTGCTTGAATGTATAATATGTTCTAGATAGGGCTGCAAAATAAATTTTATCTAAATCCAAATATCAACCAATGTAAAATATGTGATAGAAGTATTGAAGTGCTTCATCTGCCGCAAATAAATACTATAAATATCAAATGCATATTTCTTATCTCTTATTATTAAGATAGATCGCAGCTCATACAGACTGCATGCTTTTATTTTGAAGTACGAAAATAACGGATTTATGGAAATAAATTAAAGTAACATTTTGTTTTCCTTCTTTTATTTAGAGGCAAATAGTTGAGGTTAGACAAAAGCTAATAATAATAATAAAAGTTAGTGGATCAAATAAAAAGATAATGGACATAAATTAAAGTTATATATTTTTTTTTTTACCTTTTACATTTTTTGATGTCATTCATGTAATCTACTTTTGGATTTAAGTCATCTAGTAAAATACATGTATTTTCAAACTTTTACCCC
>NW_011362916.1:647611-655096 GCF_000735185.1 Notothenia coriiceps | reverse complement strand
AGAAAAATGGCTCTTTTGAACTAAAAGGTTGCAGACCCCTGCCCTGGGTGTACATTCTAGAGTGCTCAGTGCAGAAACAATATGTATTTATACATCTAAATGACATAAAGGGGTCTAGTAGCCCTATATGGGTTACACTAACAATGACATTATTGTTCTATTAATATAAAGGGAGGTCAGGTACTCTTTGAAACAGTTGGTAGTTATGGGTACTTTTTACTGAAGTACATTTCAAAGCCCATACTTCTTTACTTTTACTTGCGTAAAGAACTTTAGTCAGTACTTCTACTTTGACCAGAGTATTTGTAAACACGAGTATCTGTACTTCTACTTGAGTAAAGGATGTGTGTACTTTTGCCATCTCTAGAGTTGGACCCCCCCTGACGACATCCTCTCCTGGCCGAAAGCCTCAGTCAATATCTGAAGGTGTTAGCATTAGATGTATTTAATAGTGCTCATGTGTTTCATTGTTGGTTATGCTACTGCCTGAATATGCTGAATGAAAGGCAGGTTTTCCACAATCATTTCTGATCATAAATATCTAGTTTAGTTCTTTTCTAAGCTCACATTGTTGTGGTGTCTTAAAAATACACTTCAGTAAAACACATCTTATTGCTAATTCTTTCTTCTTGTGTTTATCTGCATTGCATTTGATATTGAGGTAATCCAAAAGTAAAGGAAGTAATCAGGTTAGGTTACTTAGATTACACTTTTCTTAAAAGGTTACAAGTTATTGTAAGGGATTGCATGTTTATTTGATTCACCTAGAGATGTGTACGGTGGAAAACTTGAACTATTTCATCATTTATATGTCTTCCAACCCCAAAGGGGAGAAGAAGCAGATCAGGTGAAACAAAGGACTGAGACATTTTCATTAAGCAGAGAGCACATTTTCCTGAACAGGCAGCAAAGGATGAATACTTTATTATTTTGTTGACGAGTACAAGCAATCTCCAATAATTCGAAGGACAAAGAACTGGTCAAATAAAAACTGTATTTAACGTCAAATAAACTATTTGAAAAAAAAAGAAAAAGGTGTTTAAACCATGGAGACAGAAGAGCCAAAAAGGTATAACAACCTGAACATAAGAATAACAGGGCCTCTTTAAACTCAATTAGGAATGAAAATGCAGATGAAACCCAAGAAATGGAGCTCAGATATGATAATGTGGAACTTTTTGTGAAAGTGTTTAATATTCAGCAGTGATAGCCCTCGAGCTCCATCCTGTCACATGAAGTGCGACGCCAACAAAACAAAACCCAGAACAGACCGAAGCTTTAAAACAGATCGGCGGGCAGAATGAACAACATGCCAGAGAACAGACGATGGGAGGAACCACATGGTCTGTTCATCATAAAAATCCTCTGCAGCTACACGACACGCTCCGTCACCTCTGCACACAGCTTCAAACGCTCAGACCTGTAATCTCTTTTCCAGTGTTAAGGCACAAACTATTGCTCTGTTAATACAGGAATATAAATGATCTTTGGTTACTGCAATGTCATTTAAACAATCATAACATATTAAAGGTGCTGCTGCTTTGAATGCTATTAAACAAACTGTAGAAACTTACATTTTTTAGGTTTGTGCATCATAACTCCCAGAAGAGTGAAAGAAATAAAACGAACCAACAGAGAACGGAGCACGCAACCTGCAGCAGCAAAACTCTAAAAGTAAGCCTTTCAAAAAGTGCACATTTTGTATCTTAAAGCCACATCTTTTTACATTTGGGAAAGACCGTGTTACATCAAAGAGGTTTTTGGTTTCCAGCTGAGAAACAGATTCAACTTAAATAAACTAAACGGTTTGAAAATGACAGTAAAGTAAAGTAAAATCACATTTATGAAACATGATTACAGTGCTTAAAGGGATAGTTTGACAACATGTTATATTACTGAAAGTTAGATGAGAAGATTGACACCTCTGTTTTCTAAATATGGAGCTACAGCTAGGGGAAGGTTAGCTTAGCATAGAGACTGTAAATTGCCCTGTAAAACGGTTAGCCTAGCTTAGCATAGAGACTAGAAATGAAGGGAAACTGCTGGGCTCTCTCCATTGGTAATACATTATCAGAGTAGTGTTACATAAAATCAATGTCTTATCTTTGGTTTGCTTTGGATAAAAACCGACATACATATTTTTTATGGTCGGGCAGATGCATAGAAATAAAGCTACAGCTAGGAGACGCTTAGCTTAGCTTAGCATAGAGACTGGAAATTAAGGGAAACTGCTGGGCTCTCTCCATTGGTAATAAATTATCGGAGTAGTGTTACATAAAATCTTATCTTTGGTTTGCTTTGAATAAAAACCGACATACATATTTTTTATGGTCGGGCAGATGCATAGAAATAAAGCTACAGCTAGGAGACGGTTAGCTTAGCTTAGCATAGAGACTGGAAATTAAGGGAAATTGCTAGCATGGCTCTGTAAAGGGTTGTTAAAAATCTGAGTGCCATTACATCAAGACCTTCATAATCAACATGTTTTATTTTTGGTTTAGTCTTCTTTTAAAACTCTTATTATTTAAAATAAGTTTGGGGGGGTATGCTGGAGTATTTCTGGGCCAGATGCATTCAGTCTATATAAAAATAAACGATAAAAAAGACGTAAATTCTCCCATGTAACTCTTTCTTATAGGGCTGCAACAAACAACTTGAATTTTCTATAATCTCACCAATGACTCAAGATGAATGGTTTGCTATTGAAAAATGTCCACCCCAGCTTCTCAAAGTCCAAGGAGATGTCTTTTGATTTCCTGTTTTCTCAATGAAAACGTAGGGATATTTAAAATTGACTAATTGTTGCAGCTCTACTGTAAAAAAGTAAATATATGTATTTACTAAAATGTCAAACTATTCCTTTAATGTGCCACTGCTATAACAGCTTTAATGAGTCAGAATGAGCATAATTACTGGTAGATTGTTGCTGTATAATAGCTTTTTTGGTGTATACTTATAATGCATGATGAATAAAGTTCTCATAATTCTTCAGTGGAATGTACTGCAGGACAGGTCAGCTGTAAATTCGATAAACAGTCTTAAAACAATTAGCAAACAAATGTTCGCAAATCCAGCAAAAAGACTGCAACGTCCCCCGAGCCATGACACCGACCTGCTGATTTATGTAAAGATAAAACTCTTTGAGAATCTGTACTGTGAAAAACATAAAGTCGCTCTTCTCAGGAGTATAAAAACACTGATTAAAGGAAAATAAACTCCTTAAAAAAGGCAGCTGTGGAATAAAACAACTACTGAGATGCATAAAACAAAATCCAGGATTTACGAACAGGAAGTATTCCAGTTCTTCCATTATAAAAAACATCCAAAATATAAAGTACCTATGTGTCTCTCTTATAAAAGAATCTCAATAAAATTAGATTTTTATATAAAAACTAGCGTGCAAATTGGAGTCTGAGCATCATCTTTAAGACATCAGGAGGTTTGATCGGACTTCAGTCTCTCCTCCGAGTTCCTCGAGTATTTGACGCAGAACGAGTCTCCGTCGGGGGGAAACTGAATGCCGTCTGACGGGGAGAGCAGCGGCGTGGAGGTGATCCAGGAGGAAGCATCTAAAGTCTGATCCAGGCAGTCTTTGGAGGCAGGAGGAGCAGCGTCTTTGGTATAAGGCAGAGTGTCTTTATCTGCAGAGGGGAGCTCCTTCTCACTGTCTGTGTGCAACACCGGCCCGCTCCTCTGCTGCTGCTGCTTTTTATTGCTAAATGAAGTCTTGCCGAGTGACAGGAAGTGAGGCTTAGGGCCGAGTGGCGACCCCGCCTTGACCCCGCTGAGGCTCAGGATGTTTCTCCGGGTTTCGTAGGGGAGTTTATCCAACTGCCTGCCGACCTGCACCGGGCTGGGGAACAGCGTGCCCTGACACGCCCTGTAGAAATATCTGGAAGCAAAACAGAGACACGCATTAGACAGAAATACTCCTCTGCAAAACATCTCAGAAACTTCTCACAGCAATAACTGTAGCCAGGGAAGTAAAAATGATCAATTTACCACTACTTTAATCTATTTAAGAGGACATATTCTGTTCATTTTCAGGCTCATATCAGTATTTAGTGTCTCTCCTGTGACATGTCTTCATGCTTTAATGTTCAAAAAGCGCTTTATTTTTCTCATACTGCCTCTTTTCACCCTCTGTCTGAAACCAGACCCCAGACTGCTCTGATTGGTTAGCTGGCCGGCTCTGTTGTGATCTGTCAACCACCCGCCCCTTAGCCTTATCACGTACAATGTGTTGGAGCACTAGCCAATAGAAGCACGAGTGTTCATTAGTGATGTCCCTATGTTTTGGAAGTAAACAAAGATCACACTAAAGGGAAGTGAAAACCCCAAAAAGAAAAATAGGGCCTGTTTAAAATAAGAACAGCATTACTTCGAACAGTAAAAATATGCCGGCTCTTTGGATAAACCTGAAGAACATCTGGTGCAGAGAGAGCTTGTTGCATGGTTCATAACTTAGAATTAAATAACTAAATAAATCTGAGGAACAGGGGAGTGGGTATTCAGTGAGACACAGATGGGGGGGGGATACCTGGGCAGTAGAGCGGCTGCAGGTGTGATCACACACAGCAGGTAGAACAGGGGGTCCTGCAGCAGGCGCTGCATGCTCCAGTAAGGGTTGGAGGGGGAGTAGCAGGTGGGGCAGGAGGCGTTGTAGCACAGCGCCACGGTGAAGAACAACGAGATGCTGAAGCAGATGCAGAGCCAGTTCATCCACGTCTGAGGGAGAGGACACGGAGGAGGGGTATTAGCTTTGTATTCGATTAAAATACACCAGGATGGACATTCAAAGCCTTAAAACAAGAAACAAAATGTCTGAATGTGTCGGTCGCATAATTTAGAATGAAGGACACAAAAACTATCACACAAAACTGATTTAAAGAAAACCTACACGACGTTCCCTGAAGCACTTTTTACCTTTTTCTTTTGCACTTTTTATTCATTGAAATGGTTTGTCCATACATATATTTGGGGTAAAAGTTTGAAAATACATGTATTTTACTAGATGACTTAAATCCAAAAGTAGATTACATGAATGACATCAAAAAATGTAAAAGGTAAAAATATATATACAGGACTGTCTCAGAAAATTAGAATATTGTGATAAAGTTCTTTATTTTCTGTAATGCATTTAAAAACAAAAATGTCATACATTGTGGATTCATTACAAATCAACTGAAATATTGCAAGCCTNTTTCTACTTCTTACATTTTCCAAACAGGCTGGTTCCTTTAGTTTGAATGTGTGTTTGGTGGCGTGATCATTTAGAGTCATTGCGTGCCTATTGATTTGATTCAAATCAATAGGCACGCAATGACTCTAAATGATCACGCCACCAAACACACATTCAAACTAAAGGAACCAGCCTGTTTGGAAAATGTAAGAAGTAGAAAGTAGCCTACAGATATTTGTGTTCAAAATGTTAAAGTAAAAAGTCGTCAGAAAAATAAGTAGTGGAGTAAAGTACTGATACCAGAAAAATGTACTTAAGTACAGTAACAAAGTATTTGTACTCCTTCCCACCTCTATCCAACTCTCATCGGACATTTCGACCCTGAACCACAGCGTCCTTCTGTTGGCAGGTCATCCTCCCCTGGCTTCCAGCACAACTCTTCGCCTGTTCCAGAGCCAACTCTCTTTCCACTGCCTCCCTCAACCTAAGGCAGCTGTTTTTGACTCCCTACTAGCTATTCCCAGAGCATCTTCCACACAGATTGCACTGTGAAGCCCCTGCAGCCAACCTCAACTGGGAAAGGCCAGGCCTGCCACCCTTTGTCCCTGCATTGAGGGATCAGGTCCTGGTACTTGGTGGCATGTCTTACTTACACATATTACAGTTTTAGTTTAATACACACAGTAAGGCTCACACACACTATTTAATGAACATATAGGTTCACCTGCTGAATTGAACCCGGAGGAAATGAACCAAAGAAAGTGAAAAGCATAAAGCAGATTCAGGCAGGAGGAGTAGATTCACAAGTATCCTACAGAACAGTACAGCTGACAGAGATAACATCTGATCCTTTTACAACAAATATGCTCTTTTTAGGGTTTTACTAACACTGTAATCCTGATAGTAATCTAACGTTTTTATAAATGTAGCCTGATTTGTTTTATGTAACTCTAAGGAAATACAGTTACCTTGTTTAGTCTCCTGATTAAATGCAATCCTGGTCTTTACATGGTGTGTGTGTATAATCTGCGATGTCGTGGGGGGGGGGGGTAATTAATGTTTCTTCTCTGGGTGGAAAGGGACGGGCGAGGCTCTGCTGATGCTGCCTTTGTTACAGAGCCACGCTGCACTTTTATTCCGGTGTGAACATGGAGATAATGATGACTCCTCCGCCCTCTCTGCTGCTGCTCAGTCTCTTTTAAAGCCCGGGTGTAACGCAACCCAACGATCAGCTGTTTTTATCTGCAGACCCTGTGTAAGAGAGGGACTTCTGTGCCCTTGTGCATAGCGTTTACGTTTGCATAAACAATATGTCCCTGCTCTCAGTGGCTTTAGATAAGCAGCACGTGCAATAATATGGATTTTGTCATAGGATTGATACTATAATAAAACAGGCTCTTCTCTGGACATCCTCACAGTCCACTTTTCTTTTCTCCAATGGGGAAAAGACTTCGTCCATCCATACAGGGACCGAAGTAGTAGCGTAACTTGTATTACATTAAACGTTTATACATCGTTGTTAGGAACTGTTATGTCCCTCCTATGACCAACGAACAAAACATGGACCAAGGACCATGAGATTACATTTTATTCGTTTAAACAGGGAGACGTAGCAAACATCTGCAAGAGACGCTGAATGTGTTGAACTCTCTATGGTTGAACTACAGGAACAGAGCACTACACTGGGACATATGATTCAGGAGATATCACAGTATACGTGCATATTGGGAGATCAATTATTCATGATATGCCGACGTTTGGTTAGCATTCAGTTAGCATAACATTAGCCACATTACCGCTGTCCACGTGATTCTATAGCCTTCAATAAACCTGTAGATCTGAGGGTCCTGTATCCCCCCATTTGTAAACTTGACATGGGCCTTCGAATATTTCATATCTTTAAATTGCTGACAGGTGTAGACACTAACTCCAAACACCAGAGAGGACCGACATCAGTAACAGTGATTGGTCGTTCTTCTCTTAAGGGTCACCTATTATGCAAAATCCACTTGTTCATGTCTCCTCTACATCACCATGTGTCCCCTCTGTGTAAAGAGATTCTGAAAGTTTCTGGAACAAAGATTCTCCCTCTTTTTGTCCTGATCCATTTCTATAAAAACCTGTCTGAAAATGAGCTGATCAGATTTGGGCAACTTTATGATGTCATAACGATGTGTTGTCTTTTGTAACCATTAGCCAATCAGCAACCAAGGTAACCCCCCCCCCTTATCACCTGAATCTCCTCCTAGAGCACCATTGAGTTATTTTTAACCAAATATCTCTCAGAGGGCGTGGGGAGGGCT
>NW_011362916.1:623095-647550 GCF_000735185.1 Notothenia coriiceps | reverse complement strand
AAGGTTCCTATTTCTGATTGGCTGGGCGGATTGCAAACCACGCCCCGTAAAATTCCTGGGAGTCCCATCAGCTTCTACTGAAGCCAGTCCCCAACTCCGGGGACTTCCGGCCGGAGACTTCGGGTGGCAGTATACGCCGTGAAGTTGTTTGCGGCCTGCCAGTAAAACCAAAGCAGAAGAATGAGAAGTGACGTCGGCGGCTTCATTTGCCTAATCCACCCTCAGGGACTTATTCCGGTGTGAACGCGATCTGTACTTAGTTCATGAAAACTAAAGAGTTCTCATGAACTAAGTTCTCATGAACCTTTGTGGGAAAAGTACTGCGGTTTGAAAGCGCCTAATGTGTTATTTTTAACCAAATATCTCTCAGAGGGGCGTGGGGAGTGGCTCCTTATTTTTCATCTAAAGTAACAGACAGAGAATCAGCACTTTTGAAACAGGGCTGAAACAGAGGGGATTATGGGATGCTGCAATGATCTGTTTGGTGTTTGGGGCCAAACACTTCAGAGACATGTTTTGTATATATCTGAGATCTATAATATATTGATGAAAAACAGTATAATAGGGGACCTTTAAATCGGGATATGTTCAATGTCCTAAACTGCCTCGTAAATAATCTGTTTCAATGAAGCTGCCAGAGAGGTGCATTATGGGTATTCTTTATGTTTCTAAAGCTTTGCAGCCGCTCCTCTCCACTTTGCTGGTTCGTTCACACCAGTGGAAACATGCATCACGTTTCAGTCCAAATAACAAGTGAATGTGAGCCAACGCCATCTGTCCTCCAGTTGGTGGAGTTACTGTGAGGCTCTTTCTGCAGCAGCCTATCACTGGAGGACATTCAGAGCCAAAGCATTATTATTGCTCTTTTACAGACTGACTTCACACGGACTCATGAAGCCGCCCAACAGACACTACAGAAACACTGAGAGACAAACACCTTTAGGTCATTTATTGACTCCAGGTCCACTGTTGGAGGAGGCACGAGCAATAATAGACACATTATAGATATTAGCATGTTTATTTTAGCATGTTAAGAGTAATTTGACAGGAGAACACATTTAAACAATAATACCAGAGCTTGTCATAAAAAGTAATATTATAGTATCTCGCAAAAAGTCATAAAAAGTTAGCATAGTGTTTCAGGAAAAACTAATTGTTGAGTATACAAAAGTAATAAAAAGACAGTATTGTATATACAATATGTTATAGTTTAGGTTGTCAAAAGTCAAAGTCTTAAATAGAATAGAAGGGATGAAACCCCTCTTTAATGGTCACACATGCAGAGCACACAGCACACACAGTGACATTTGGCCTCTGCATTTAACCCATCCTAGTACCAGGAGTCTAGTACTAGGAGCAGTGGGCAGCTATTGTACAGCGCCTGGGGAGCAATGGGAGAGGGGAAGGGGGTTGTCCAGTGCCTTGCTCAAGGGCACCACAGCAAGGTGAACTGGGACCTCTCCAAGTAGCAGTCCACACTCCATATTTTAGGTTTGTTCGGGGACTTGAACCGGCGATCCTACGGCTCACAGTCCAAGCCCCTACTGACTGAGCCACTGCCGGACAAAATAGTATAGTAAATAGTATGATGTAAAAGTTTCATAGTATGTCATAAAAAGTCTCAGTATTATACGTTGTTAATGGGCAGAGTATAGTATATCAGAAAAAGTCATAGTTAAGTATGTCATAGAAAAGCCTATGGTATGTTTTAAAAGTCCTAAAAAGTCACAGTATGGTATGTTTTAAAGGACGTCACTAGTCATGGTAAAGTATTTCATGAAATTGTAGTATAGATATCCAGGGGAAGTCACTGTCGGGTCTTACTCACAATGTGCTCACTTCTCCAGTTAATTAAACTATTCCACGTTTCTCAGAGGACTGTACCCTCCTGGATGATCTCCTCTCCTTCATGTTTCCTCAATCCTGACCTCCTCACTGACCTCCTGTCTCTACTCCCTGTATGGCTCACTTCCAGAAAATCTCCACAGCCATGATAATAAGATAATCCTCCCTGCAGCGCTGTCCTGCCCTCTGTCCTCCTGAACCATCATCTGAGGTTAATAGAAATGTCCCAGGGAAAGAGAAGATGACGGTCATTTCAGGCTCTCTAAATCCATACCAAATGTCTGCGAGGGAAACGATGTAATTACAGATTATCGCCACGTTCAGAGGAAAGGAATCCGCTAATGTCCAGAGTCACAGCTTCACCTGAATCACTTAAACACAACCTGAGGTTCACCTGAAAGGATGAAACTGATTCCTGCGTGCACAGATATTAGAATATATTTCTGTCTCCTGCAGCAGTGACTACATTAGAGGACTCTTGTGTTGTTTCTTACATCTTTTCAAAGTAAAACAATTTTATTTTGTATTATTTTTTTTTCTGTGTCTTTTTTAAAAATGTTGCTTTATTTTATTTTAATCTTTTTCTTTATTTTATTTGCTTGATTTTATTTTAATTTAATTTTGTTTATTTGATTTAACTTTATTAATTTATGACTATAATTTTTGCATTTAATGGCAACCGTAAAATGAACAGTGTCCAAAACAAAGCAAGATGTTATTGCTATTGCTCATTTTCAACAGCACAGGCAGTATGAGAAATATAAAGAGCTTTCTGAACATTAAAGCATGGAGACATGTCAGAGTATAGACACTACATAAAACTAATATGAACCTGAAAATGAGCAGAATATGTCGTCTTTAAGGCAATACTGTAAATATGTATAGGTCCAACGCTCAGTGAACCACTGCTCTACTCAAACGGGGTATTCTTATACTTAATGTCTCTTTATATTTACAGTTTAATGTGGAAAATCTGACATATTAGAACAACTAAAGAAAGAAATCCTCTTGTCGAAATGAAGACGTCCCTGCAGTGCCCCCTAGCGTTCATGTGGTGTATGGCACAACAGCTACACTAGCACAACAGCTACACTACAGTGTAGTTGTTGGCAATGAAATCCCATGCTCCTCTAACAACGCAACATACTATGCTTAAGACTTAAACGAAAATAAAGTAGAAATAAGGGGTTGAAACTAATTTGCATTTTGTGATCTCTCTCATTTATTAATAAAGCGAGTTTAAGCGCATGTCATAAATATGTAAAGTAGCAGGACAGCTTTCAGGATCATCCTTTTAACAACCTGTGTGAATGCACTCAGTTATAGTATACGTATATATTTCCTCTTCTCCCGTATAATCCCTGCAAGCGACCCAAAAGTCTGATAGTTACAGAAACTAAATGTCACACTGAGTTAAACAAAAACACTGCATGTGAAACTCAGACGCCGACTGAATATCAAAGATCTCCTCACACCATCAGAGCGACGCACAGATGACATTATGCATGATTTACAAAGCCCCGTTACAGAATGAGATGACTTATATACCTGGTATACATAGCAGGTTTTATTCATGGTTTATGAACATGATTTAGAGGTTACTGGTGAGATTGCTGTGGCCTCCATACACACTTCTACTACACACTGTCTGTGTGCATCGCTGCAGAGATGTTTGATTGAGATAAATTACTCTTATTTAGCCCAGACTTACTGAATAACAAATGTATGAACAAATTGCTTTACTCATGCATACAGCAGGGACATTGACTACTTTAAAAAGCATTAAAAAGTCTTTACAATTGTCTTATTTCAGTCAGACAACTCACATGTTTCTTAATATGTTTATTAGAAGCAGCATATAGTTTGAGTTTGGCGTTTAGGCTCGGGCCTCATCACTCCACAGATTTACAAAGAACATTGAGTGATGATTAGATAACTATCCCCCGAGCCTACAGGTGGAAGCTGGGGTGGAGCTGGGACGGGAGCTGGGGCGGAAGCTGGGGTGGTGGTGGTGGGGCAGGCGAGCAGCAGCAACATGAAACACAGCAGCAGGAACATGAACGTAGCAATAGCAAGTGAACACAGCAGCAGCAGCAGCAGCATAGCGAGGCAGAGGCAGGAAGACCTGGCAGCTTCAATAGAGCGGCATGTTTAGGAGACTGGTTGGTTGTAAGAGGGACGAGGTGCGTCATGTGTTAATGTATGATTGGTGCTCGAGTTGAGTGCCTGAACTAACTCACAGGTTTCGCCCCATTCTAGTATGATATATATAGTAAAAAAGATCATAATATAAGATATCACAAAAAGTCATAGTATAGTATTTCATAACAAATCCTAATAGGTCATCAGAGGTGGGAGAAGTACTCTGATCTTGTACTTGAGTAAAAGTAGAATTACCAGAGTGTAGGAATACTCTGTTACAAGTAAAAGTACAAAAGCATTATCATCAGAATATACTTAAAGTACCAAAAGTAAAAGTAGTCCTTGTGCAGATTGGTCCATTTCAGAATAATATATGATATGTTTTATAATGATTGATCATTAAAGTGTTCTCAAAGCTGGTAAAGGAGCATCTAGTTTGAATGACTTTGTATACTGCAGGGTAGCTTGTGGATTTACTCCAGGTGGAACTAAAGTCTGATTTAACACTTGATTATATTTCACATCATTCATCCACATCTGTAAAGTAACTAAAGGTATTAAATACATGTAGTGGAGTAAAAGTACATCATTTACCTTTGGAGTAGAAGTAGCCTACACAGTAGCATAACATGGAAATACTCAAGTAAATTACGTAAGNGATGTGTGTCTGTGTGTTTTTGTGTGTGTGTGTGTGGGGGGGTGTGGGTGTGTGTGTGTGTGTGTGTGTGTGTGTGTGTGTGTGTGTGTGTGTGTGTGTGTGTGTGTGTGTGTGTGTGTGTGTGTGTGTGTGTGTGTGTGTGTGTGTGTGTGTATGTGTGTGTATTGTGAGCCCTGCAGACTCTGTGTTATGTTAGTGGTTTGAAGGTGTGAGGTGTGAATGGAGCTGCAGGAAAACCCTCAGACTGAAGAGAGGACGAGTCCCTCAGCAGGACACTCACTCTGAATCATCACGCCTCAGAAATGTTAAATGAAGCCTTTAATTAGTCTCAGTGTGGATTCTGAAATACACTAAAGAGTGTTTAAATGAAGAGTCTCTGCATCGAAAGACACTGCAGGAAAACTGAGTGTTAAACGTGCTTTTTCAAAACCCCTTAAAGTTCATCTTACTACTGAAAGTCACTTAAAAACGTTTTTTCAAAGGACTCTTAAACTGTAATTTAGAAACTCAACCTTTTAAACTTGTTATGACTTAAAGATACTTAAGAAAAGTTAAATATTATTCTTTGTAAAGCTTTCTGGTGATTTAAATGTCGACTTTTAAGCCCTTTAGACTTTAATTGAACACTTAGGAACAAACTTAGTAATGTTATGCCTGGAAAATAAATAGGGAATTGCTGAACTAATATATTTAATATGGAAAAGGAAACACATATAAATACATGATTATCGGTCTTTAATATCACAAGATAGATTCACATCAAAATGTAATTTAAAAAACACTTAAAAATCCTTTAAGATCTCCAATAATTACGAAATATATATATCTTTGTTAGTGAGATGAGTGTGGTCTTTAACGTTTTCATATAATACTCAAAACACATTTTTAAACAAGTAATGTTTAACCTAAAAACCCCAAAATTGTAAAAAATAAAAAGAGGCTTTAAATGTCTCTTACACAAATGTAATTCATACGTTAAAACCTCTTAAAGCTTTAATCCACATCCTATTCCTCAATCGTTTAATTTATACTGTTGTTTATTTTGTATGTGTGTATTTTCAAAGTATCATATCTAAGTTCAAATTTATATTGTTTAAAATGAAGTCTTTTAGGTAAACAATTAAAATGCCTTAAAGGTTATGAATGTTTTGATTAGATTTCAAAGGGTTTAAAGGAACAACATCCTAATTTATATGGTGATTAACTCAAGAAGAAATCCAGTCACATGACCCATCAGAAGTTAATGTGTCCTTTCGCAATAAAAGCACATTACTTACCCTTTGGACCCGAACAAAGACTCTAAAGATCCTTTAATGACTCCCATAGTAAAATATAAATCCATCAACAAAAAAACATGACTTTAACAAAGAAATACACATTTAAGGGATAGTTAAGGGGTTTTACAGTGATTGATTATGAGGAGGTTTTATCTGCAGACTGATGAGCTTGTTAGCAGCCAATCACAGCGTTCATTAAGGACACGTGTGAAGTGGAAGTAAAACGGTCCCATGAGGACATCACTCAATCAAATGGATCCTGGAAACGACTCGTCACATGATCAAGTGTAAAGGCTTCGCTGATTTATTCATTATAATGAGGATCATCAGCAGAGCAAAATCAGCTGATAGAAACTGAGGTGAGGTCAATTCAGAGCCCAAAACAACGATTCAGAAATATCTGTGTTTAAAAAATCAGTTTTTATTAAAACCTTTGTTAAAATCAATCAATCAATGTTTATTTATATAGCCCAATATCACAAATGTTACATTTGTCTCAGTGGACTTCACAGTTTGTACAGAATATCAGTATGATAATACGACACCCTCTGTCCTTAGACCCTCACATCGTACAAGGAAACACTTCCAGAGAAACCCCACAGTTTAAAGGGAAAAATGGGAGAAACCTCAGGGAGAGCAACAGAGGAGGGATCCCTCTCCCAGGACGGACAGACGTGCAATAGATGCCGTGTGTAAATTGAAAAGATAATACATTTGCAACATAGGTAGNAACAACGATTCAGAAATACCTGTGTTTTAAAAATCAGTTTTTATTAAAACCTTTGTTAAAATACTTTTAATCAAGTGTTACAACCCTTAAATATGTCTTAAAAATACATGTTTGAGGCTTTAAATAAAGGTTAAAGGGGACCTATCATGCAAAATGCACTTTTTGATGTCTTTTATACATAAAGATGTGTCCCCGGTGTGTCGGGGAACTCACGCAGCGTCAGAAAATAAAACCCTCTCTCTTTTCCTCCGTACCCAAATCTCTAAAAACGGGGCTACAACGGAGCTGATCCAGATTTGAGTCCGATATGACGTAATATCGGAAATGCTGGCTTTACACCCACGGCCCTATCAGAAAGGTTGCTATCAGAAACAATGCCCGACTGTTTTGGACGTAATATGGTCGGTGTTTACATTAGCATCGCTAACACTCAGAGCTAAGCTGTACTGGAGAGCATGTGTGTGAAGAAGCAGGAAATAAAAAGGAACTCACCTTGTGGTATAACCGGCAAGAGAGAAAGCCTTTGAGCTCCATACTGTTTCAGAGATAATCCTTGATAATCCATGATATGGCGTTTCATCACCGCAGTATTTAGTTTAGACAGTAGCTGCCGGGTCCCGCATGAGCTCAGACCCCTCCTTTCTTTCCTTTTTTTTTTATCAATTTCTTATTTTGTAAAGCTTTATGCCCCAAATCAGCACTTTTGAAACAGGAAGTGAAATAGAGGGATATGAGGCATGGCTAGAATGGGTGATCTGTTTGGTATTTTGAGCAAAACACTTCATAGACATGTTTTTAATATATTTTTATATATCTGAGACCTATGCTATTGCCTACAAATAGCATGATAGGTGACCTTTAAAGTTCGAGGGTCCTATAATAAAAAATTATCCGGATTAAAATAAATGACAATGATGTTAAAATGAAAAATAAAACAATTGAAATACAAACAAATAATAATATAAAATCAATAATAATATGCAAATAATTATAATAATAAGAAAATACAAATAATTATAATTCTAGAAAATGATATTAATAATACATGTTATTTTTAGGTTGCTAATTATGGTACTCAAAGACACTTTACAGGGTCAAATTCATTACAAAAAAACATTAGAACGACAATTATTTATTCATAAATATATATATATATATATATCTTGTAGGGGTAACGGACAATAAAGTCATGTTTAAGAAGATTTAAAGACACACAATACATTTAATAAAGTGGAACATGAGGAGCAGAAGAGTCATTGGAAGCATAAAAGGCTGCTTCTCATCATCGTTAGTGTCTATTATGAAGCGTTAATGAGTGATCAGCTGATCACATGTCACTGATTTTATTAAAAAAGATAGTTTAATGAAATTATTGACGCAAAATAATCGGATAGAAACTCTTAATTTAGTCTCAATAACTACAGAAAAACTTTTAAATAAACCAAATAAATGATACAATGTTTAATGTGAAGGTGGAAAACTGGGAACAATTTTTCTTAAAAATGAAAACAAACTTAAACAAATCTAAAACCTGTTGTTAAAACAAGTACATCCAAATAACAACTATTCATTTAGTTCAAATAACCACAATTAAAATCCTCTAAAATATAACAAAATACTTTTTTTATATTTGTGTATTGTAAAGGAAGAAAAGTGGCAACAGGAAAATATATAATAAACCTAAACCATGTGTTAAAATTGTTTATACTGTAAACAAAATAATCAAGTAAATTAATAATATTATTGCTGTTTCATCCTCCTGTAGTACCCAGATCAGACCAGCAGGTGGCAGCAGAGGATAAACCTCATCAGAAGAAGAGTTTATATTTGTAACTTCAACATGTCTCTCAGTTTCTTCTGCAAATCAAACTCTATCTCTTGTTGCACGGCAGACACATTCATATATCTGATTACATCTGAAAGAAACTGATTAAACCATGTTTAAATTAGGTGAAAATAGATTGGTCACCATCAGATAATAAACCTGTAAATCCCTTAAAGACTTAAAACCCCGTAGAGGGTCACCAGAGACCCTTAAAGTCTACTAATATGAACCTCAAACATAACATTTGCTCATCATATTAAAAACTTTCAGTCAACGGCTTCTCAAACTTGAAACCTGAATCCTACATTTGATCTTAAGACATAAATGAGCTTCATTGTGAAATGATTGCACGGTCAAACCAATGGAATAAGTGACTTTAAGTTGTATACGTGTATTTGATCCTAAACCTCCTAAATGTTAATTGCTTTAACACATTTCACAAAAATGTAAGGGTAAAAGATGAAATCATTTACTTTAAAGTGAACTTCTGAGACCTCAAATGATGAAGGGCTTTCATGTATTAGTCTTACATTAAGTGGTCGGATCCCAAGTAAGATATGAGATTTAAGTGTGCAGAGATGGTACACGTAGGATATATGTGCATTTAAGAGGCAGAAAGTGTGCATTATTTTCGTTTTAACATCTGGAAACCGCTTAAGGATCTTCTAAAGTTTTCTACAAAACCCCCTGCAGAAGCTCCAAAACTCTCCCATGAAACTGCCCTGAAAAACCTCTCCCCGAAACGTTTTGCATCTCTAAATAAAAACCCCTCAAATCCCCCTTAAATCCCCCTTAATGGACCCTGATACCCTCTTAAAGACCCTCATCATGTGTTTCCCCTCCTTCATCCGGGACTCCTTAACCGGTTCCTCTGCAGTCTTGTTCTAACATGTCCTGTTGGTTTCACTGTGCAGTGTCAACGTGTGGCCTGTGGGGGGCGTCTGAGTCCCTGCAGAGTGTTCAGACTGCAGGAGGTGGTGGGGGAGGGGGGGTGTGTGACAGGAACATGTGGTGTGAGCACATGCAAGAACCTGCAGCAAACTGACTGAGTGCTTATATAAAACGATGCTTCCAAGAAAACCAAGCTTATATGTTTGTATTCTGCCTCTGTTATGCACGCTGTATCAGCTGTTATGTATACGAATAACCCGGATGTAGCCTCCATGCTGCACAGTGAAGCTTCCAGTAACAGACACTAAGCTGCAGAAAATGAATTGAAGGGATTTTAGGGGTTTCATTAAGAGATGCAGGAGTTTTGGGCAGTTCTGCAGGTTCTTCAGGACAGTTTCATGGGAGAGTTGGAGCTCCTGCAGGGAGTTTGAGACTCTTGGGAAACTTTAGAGGATCCTTAAGGGGTTTCCAGATATTAAAACGAAAATAATGCACACAAAAAACCTGCAGGTTGCACGATTTGTCTCAGATGTCTGCCTCTTGTAATGACTGAAAGTACCTTCAGACCACATGCACATACCTGATTGAATTTAAATGTCAACTTTAATCCCAAACTGCAGCTACTTTGCACACTTTTGTATATGGCATCGTATGTTTCTGTCTTTGTCGTAGATGTGTTCTTATTCAGTATTTTTATATTGTGTAACAAGCAGAAAAGTGTCAGCAAGAAACAAACAGCAAGTGATATAAAAGAAAAACCAAACGGTCATGTGAGTATATAACCTCGTGTGTAACCATGCACGCAGTTTTCCACATTTGTTTCTTGCACAACGTCACCCTCAGTTTCATAACTCAGAAGCCCCTGTGCGCACTGGAATCTGGCACGGGGTCGGTCACCTGTTCCTTTAAGTGCTTCTACAGAAACCAGACTTCACTTTACAAATTATTCATTTATGTTTGTCCTCTGCAGTGTGCCGAGTGTGTGTGTGTGTGTGTGTGTGTGTGTGTGTGTGTGTGTGTGTGTGTGTGTGTGTGTGTGTGTGTGTGTGTGTGTGTGTGTGTGTGTGTGTGTGTGTGTGTGTGTGTGTGAGTATACTGTACGTGTTCAAGATTCAAAGGTTTTATTGTCAAATGCACAGTAGCTCCAAAAGAAAGCCCCATGCTCCTCCAAAACAATACAACGTAAATACACAGAGTGGAAATAAAGTAGTGCAAAGAAATGTTGCAAGACCAATGTGCAAAGTCAAAGTGACCAAGGAGATGCATGTGAGGTGGATGCAGTATCAGGCGGATGTTTTATAATATTCGGCTTTATTTCATGAGAATTCTGCAGCTTCTCCCGGTACAACAGGGAGCAGATTCTGGGGTTTGGGAGAAAAGGGCACTGAGATCTGGAAATGCCTGCAGTGAGAGAAACAGATCCCAGTCAACAAACTCCAAGAAGAGTGTGAAGAGAAAGAGGAGTAGGATAGGGGAGGAAGAGGAGGGAGAGAGCGGGGGATTCTCCGAAACCACCCACGTGGGATAAGCGGCGTCTGCTAAGCGCTCAGCCAATGGGCGCATAGTACGGGGGATCTATTGACAGCCGCGGACCAATCAGGAGCCGAGCAGCCGGGCGGGGTGACGAGCACTGCGGAGAGCGAGTATAAAGAGCGGGGAGATTCTGCTTCAGAGGCAGAGAACTCCACACTCACTCACACGGCACGGATTTTACTCTGCATTTGAACTCCTTGTTAACGGACTCTGGACGGATCTTTGCACCGAGCTGGATTACTGCTTGTTTGGACTTTAATTCACGAATTTACAACAGCCTCTCCGCGCCGTGGATACTTGTCATTACCCTGGATTTTATGGATTACTTTACTGACTTCAACATGACTCTGGAAAAGCTTTTCGGATCCAACAGCACCGAGAAAAAGTAAGTTACTCCTGCGTAGTTGTTGCCCACATGCGTAATTACGCACTGGCACGCAGCAGCAAATAACGTTCTAGATTGTAATCATCTTTTTTATTTAGCGTGTATTATAGGAGATCATAAAGACATTTCTTAGAGATTAGTATCACTGTGTGCTCGTTTCTAACCAACTCTTTGCTCTGCAGGATGGAGACGGTTAGCCAGGCTCTGGAGGTGCTTCTGGTCGCGGCTCAGCGGCAGGACTGCCTCACGGTGGGAGTCTACGAGTCCGCAAAACTCATGAATGTGTAAGTCAGATTTTCCACAGCATCTTTTCCAATCTTTACAAGAATACTTTCCATACCAATACTGCACGTAGTTTGTTGGTATATCTACTTGTACTTGGCAATAAACCTGTGTTTGACAATGATGATGCTGACATTAACCCTTTCTCCTCCTCTTCCTCCTGCAGAGACCCGGACAGTGTCGTCCTATGCGTCCTCGCCACTGATGAGGAGGATGAAGGTGACATTGCGCTACAGATCCACTTCACCCTGCTGCAGGCTTTCTGCTGTGACAACGGCATCAACATCCTGCGGGTGGCAGGCATGGGGTGCCTCGCGGAGCTGCTGGAGGAGGACAGCACCGGGGACAAAAACGGCAACGAGCCCCGGGACCTGCACTGCATCCTGGTCACTGTAAGTACATGCACCGGAAATGAAACCAGATATGCAAATTAATCATCGGAATGTTCGGTTATTGCACCGAAATGAAATCTGATTAGAATCAAAATAAAGATGATTAGGTTGTAACGTATTACCGGAAGTCTAACCGTGTTCCCCCCCTCTGATCCACAGAACCCCCAGGTGCAGCCCCTCCAGTCTCTGGCCCTGGATAACATCAGCAGCTTCTGCGAGGAGAGCCGCTGCAGCAACCAGTGGGTTCCCTGCCTGGAGATGCACGACCGCTGATCCGAACCGAGCCGAGTTAGACCGCTGCTGAGCGGGGAGAAAGAGTCCAAACAGCCGGCCTTCTGCTGAAGACGATTAACGGCGTTTGAATACAAATAGTTGGGCCGAACCGAGCCGAACCGAACCGGGCCTTTACTGCAGCCCGACCGGGTGATTGATGGTTCCGGTACCGTACGGGTTCTGAAAGCCGGACCGGCCTGTGGAGGGGGCGGGGCTTAGTCCTGAAGCTGCAGACAGAGGGGGGAACTGTGTTAAAGAATGTGACTGAGAATGTCACGTGACTGAACCGACGATGAATGAACTGAGCACGTGAAGCTACCTGAGTTGAAGGTGCACGTGCTGCTCACCTGTCCTCACACATGAACTGAAGGGGACGTCAAAAGGACATGTGACGTCATTGTATTACTCTCTGTTAGGAGTGGAGTTACACACTGAACGTGTACAGTTGATTATTTAAAAAAAAAATCAGATGCATTAATATGATGTTTATTGAACCTGATGAATAAATAATTGAACGAGAACTTACTGATTTTGAGTGGTTCATCCAGTGTGTGTGGAGGTGTGTGTGTGGAGCTGCTTGTGTGTGCCACAATTGGAGTGATGACTACAGTTGAGTCATAGACAATACATATGAATATTTCACAAGAAATAAGACGAAACTTGAAATGCAAGAGGAGATTCTCCCTGGTTCTTATTGCAATGCTTTTGCATTTCATTTAAATGTAAATAATCTAATAGTTATCGTCATTTAAGTCAAATGTCTAAATAGCATTACTTCCTGGGGTCAAAAACAGCTTTAGTTGAGGTGCTCTTTTGATAAGGATATACAGTATCTGTAGATGCAAAGGAAACTCTTTGTAAGGGCAGGTCATGTAGGACCTTAAATAGGTAGATAGATCAACAGCAGGGGCGACTGTGGCTGTGAGGGAGTGCGGTCGTCTTTCAACCAGAAGGTTGTGGGTTCGATCCCAGCCCCTGCAGTCAACATGTCGATGTATCCTTGGGCAAGATACTTAACCCTGAGTTGCTCCCGATGGCATGGCCAACGGTGTGTGAATGTGTGTGAATGTTAGGTCCTAGAGTAAGGTACACTGCTCTGTATGAATGGGTGTGAATGGGTGAATGACATGTAGTATGTAAAGCGCTTTGAGGGGTCTTAAAGACTGGATAAAGCGCTATATAAGTACAGTCCATTTACAGCAAAGTAATTTAGCTTTCAGTTTCAAAACAACAATATTTGCTTCCTCCTTTAGTGAAGTGGATGTTAAAAGTAGCATTTAAAGGAAATGCTAGAGTAAAGTAAAAATATTTAAACAATTGTGTTTATGTACAGTTCTTATGTAAATGTACTTTAAACATCACTGAAGACACGCCATGTTTTACTACATCCTGATTCAATCACTGCAGCTCCTGCTCATGAGTCAATACAACTTCCCAAAACTCATCTGTTTAAATGCTGCGGAGATTAACCAAGAGCAATCTGCATCTGAACACTGAATTAAACATCTAGAGAACAATTCAAGATGTTCTGGAGTCCACATTTTTCTTTTTGTTTGTGTATTAAATACGTTTTTTTAAAAGCAGAAAATCTGCCTGTAGAAGGGAAATCGATGTTACATGATGAGTGTGTTTGCGGAGATCTTCACACCACTTCAGTTTCCATGGTGTTGTCCGCAGTGTGTGTATTTAAAAGTCAAATGACACACACACACACAAAATATCGAACATTAGTCTGGCAAAAAGTACTCAGAACCTTCACTTAAGTTACAGTGGTAATACCTCATTCTAAAGTACTCCCTTACAAGTAAAAGTTCAAAATGTCACTTAAGTCAAAAGTACAGAAGTGTTATCATGAAAGTGTACTATAAAATAACTGAAATAAAAGAAAGCGTTGTTGTATTATCATCGGACAATATAATATGCAGGTTTTAATCACTGACAAAATACATATAAGAGTGTTTATGTTGTCATTTTCAATGCAACGCAACATTTAGTGCCAAAACACATGCAATGAAGAAACATCCTATCAATTTGAGGAAACATGCAGAGCGTTTACAAAAGCTGCATAAACCAAACGCTGCAAGAAGCTCAAAACACAACGGAAACCAGGGGACAGTACAATTATTACTGCAGATCTGTTGTAAGCAAACTAGCTAACGTAGCTAACTAAAGTCGTTTAAAAATATACTGACACTTACAATTATGAAACAGATGAACTGAACAGTAGAATTATAAAGTGGCTCTGTCACGTAAAGTACCTCAAAAGTACAGTACTTGAGTACATTTAAGGATTAATTCATATATTGGGATGATGTTTGGGAGAAATCCTGCAGAGTGGATGTCCTGAATTTGTTCTTTTATTATTCTCTGCTCCTTCCCCACACCCTCCACACACACACACACACACCCTCCCAACACACACACCCTTACCTTCTTCAGGTGAGTTTCGTGCATGTCCTTCTTAATTGCTACTTTCATTGTTTATTAACAGGCTAGCAACACGAACCTGATGTGACCTGCAGAAACCTTTCTTCACCTCACTGCAGCTTCTCTTCCACCACAGTAACTTATGAGCAGTACAAATGTATAATAAAGAGTAGTTTTCAGTACATTAAATATGCAAATTAAGCCTGAAAAAAATAAAGATTTAGTACAAGAATATATCTAAATATTTACTTAAAGGATCCTAAAAGTAGCTTGAGAACAATTATCATTAACATAGCCTTTATTTCAGGTACTACTCCAAACAGCAGAATAACATGTTATTGGCCTGCTCCCTCTGACCTTTGAAGGTTATTTTCTGCTCCTGTGGTGCTTTACTTTGAAATATTTCTGTACACAGGGAACACTGAGTTCTTCCAGCTGTGATTGTGTGTGTTTGTGTGTGTGTGTGTGTGTGTGTGTGTGTGTGTGTGTGTGTGTGTGTGTGTGTGTGTGTGTGTGAACCCTGCAGAGCTGTAAACTGCAGCGACGTCACATCCTGATGTCACATCCTGTTGTAACGGGGACTCCGCCGCGCTGCTGACGCCACGGTGTGATTGTTCTGGCATCCGGCCCGTCCCTGCAGGGCGGACGGGTCCACAGATAGAGAGTCCTGAACCGACATCAGTGATCTGCTCTATGAAGGAAAAGGTTCACATAAAATGCAAAACACTGACGGTCAAAAGTTCTTTTAAAAAGTCCTTTTTAGTATTAGAATAAAGGGTTTTGCCATGTAGGTTTAAGGAATATGCTTTGATGAACAACAGTGACAAAATGAACAAAGTACGAGGATTTTAGTTGTAAAAAAGAAAGAAAATCACTTTAAAAAACGACTTTTAAAATGTAATTCGAAATAAAAAGGAATTTATAGAAATATTTGTATTTCATTTTATCTTTTCTTTATTGGACATTTTTTACTAAATCTGTTTTCCTTTAATAGATGTATATTTGATTACAATCGTTTCACATTATTCTCGTTTTCTTGTTTTTTGTACTTTTTGTAGTTTCAAGATAAATTGTCTAGTGTTATAACAACAACAAGTGTATTATCATATTGTGATAAGTTTATAAAACAAGAATATGTGTTATAATAGCCTTCTTGTAATATAAATATATTGTAAATTGTTCAAAAAAGATCTAGCTAATGTACTGTTTTGATCTGACACCACTGTTAATATGCAGTACAAGCAAACATTGTAGACATACACACATAGCTACATCAAAACGAGATATAAGAAATGTCACTCATGTTTGCTTGGAACTATTCGCCATCATGTTAAACCTTGTAAACGATGGTTGTTATGGTAACATTAACATCAACAGTTCATGTGATCTCTGTAGACACACGGCTCACACCCCGGCTGCAAACACACACATTCACACACACCGTGATGCAGAGGCAGAAACATGGACGTCACATGACTTTACTCTGACAGACACACTGACTGATCTGATGGAAGGAATTTGCCAACCTGCGCTAATCACTTTTACACACACACACACACACACACACACACACACACACACACACACACACACACACACACACACACACACACACACACACACACACACACACACAACTAGCTAACTAAGTGCGTCAATATGTGTGTGTGCATGTGTGAACAAATGCGTTTGGACACGGCTGCATGTGGAGGTGGAATAAGTGCATCACCAGGGGAATAAAAGCAAATCTACCCAGAAGGTTCACTCAGCACAAGCATCTGTTGGCTCTGTTGTCCTGGGATCAGTCTTAAACCTGCCGCTCCACCTCACAACACCCCCCCACCCCCCTTACCACCTCCACCCCTGTGTCCTGTTGCAGCTTGGATAATACAACAGTTTACTCTCCTAAAAACATGTTGAATAAGGGTAAGCGTAAACAAGACTAGCAGGATCACAAATGGCCACTGTCACTGCCATTTTGGACATTTGTTGCCCAAATCCCACTGGAAACGCTAACTGTGTGATCCACTGCTTGTGTTTTTTATATAAAGTAGATTTCTACAAACATATTTTATAATCCTATTAGCTCTATTCCTAGCTGTTCTCTCTTATGTTCACAGGATATTTTAGGGATTACTTGAAATTACTCTTATCCAGGAACACATTGTTGTTGGTTGTTTCGAAACTCTTTTTATACGCCTTCGTTTTCTCTGCTCTGTGTAGGAGTGTCTCCTGATTAACATGTGGAGCGATTTCTGTGCCAGGCCCCTCCCTGCTCAGACAGCTCATGTTTTCCAACAGCAACACATCTGTAAACACTCTTAAGAATTATTGTCAAGTTCAAGATGGACTCCCTAAAGTGTGTTTGTGCACCAGGCTTCTTTTCTCCTTTTTAAAAGACACCTCACCTTTCCAGCAGCATCAGGAGCAGCTCTCTTCTGCAGGAGGAGGCTGGCCACCTCCATCTTGCCGTACTTTGCTGCCACATGCAGCGGACTGAACCCTTTCTGTTGAACACAAAATCAAATATATCAACAAAATGAAAGACAGTGGGAAGATGGAGAGGAAGTATTCAAACAGGAAGTCAATGTTTGGGTTGTTTTAAGTCAGGACCTTGTAGGCCTGGGGTCGAGCTCTTCTTCATAACAACATATTTTCTCACATAGTTGTAAATAACTCCTTTTTTTACCTAAGAACTTCGGAAATGAAGGATGTGTACAAGCACTGTAACGGATACTTAGTTTTACTTCAAGGGACCAAATGTGGTTTATATCAACTCATTTAGTTAAATCAAACTGTTCATATCTGACATATGACACTACCTTTTAAATTAAGCTGTAATAGATTTTTAAAGCTATACAAAATTCACTAAATCAACCTTTTTATAACTTGACCTATAAATGAGTATTATCTGTGCTTGATTACATTATTAATAACAACAAGCTATGATACACTGAGAAACTGAGCCAAAGACCCCTTTTTCCTCGTGTATTCAGATCTATAAATGGCTGCTGTATAATGTGATTATGCTAATCTGGGCTTCTTCCTGTGTGTATGAGAAGATATTTAAAGACATTAGGTCATATTTTCCTGAGGAATGTGGGTCTTCTAGTCCATGCTCTGAAACACATGTCCTAGTTTGTCTGATTGGTTAGTATTCATATAGACTAAAGGGTAATGTGAGAGAACACAGGTTGCTTGATACAGGTTTGTTTTAAATGTTATAAAAATGTAAAAATATTTATGATCAAATGTTTTATCACAAATTAGTAAATTCAAGGTTTCGATCTCACAACTCCTCTATTGCCTTATTTGTATGACATCATTTCATGGAACAGCTGACTCAGGTTACGTCCCTAAAGATGTCATTGTGTGTGTGTGTGTGTGTGTGTGTGTGTGTGTGTGTGTGTGTGTGTGTGAGAAAGAGAGAGAGGGAAAGAGAAAGCGTGCGCATTGGCACCATGGGGTTTACTGTTCATTAATCTGTTCCACTGACAGGGGTCACCTTGAANACACCCACACACACACACACACACACACACACACACACACACACACACACACACACACACACACACACAATGCGCATTCAGAGCAAACAGGGAGTGTGCAGGGGTGTTATAAACTTCCTTTCTTTGAAGTATTAACGATATGTGAATAAACTGTCTCTGTTGGCAGAGTTAGTCTGTTTCATAACTGTAAGTGTTTCTCAGTAGGCTATATCCTAAATGACTATGTTAGCTACGTTAGCTAGCTAGCTTACATCAGATCTGCAGTGATATCAGAAGAATCACATCGTTAAAATAAGCCCATAAAACATTTTAGCTAAGTTTCCAACAACAGAGACAGTTGTCCTTTATAATCCTGAACGTCACCATGCGCTCCGGTCCCAGCTGTGTGTGTCACTTTTTTTACTGTCCCCTGGTTTCCGTTGTGTTTAGACCTTTTTCTTAGAGAAATCTACAGACCCAAATAGGATGTCTTGGATGTTTTCTTTCCTCTAATCTGAAAGACATGCGATTTTATCTTTGACTTGGGACATGATTTGGGACTTCTTCGTCCTTTCTTGGGATTTGATGTAGGACCTGTTGGTTATGACTTGGGATATCATCTGGGATTTTGGCCTTTGCTTGGATCTCTAGGACTGGTTGGTCTTGATTCATGATTTGATGAGCAATCTGACTTGGGACATATCTTATCTTTAGATATCTTGTTTTTGACATGGGTTGTACTTTGAGACTTGTTGGTTTTGTCTTGAAACATGATCTGGGACCAGTTTAGCTTTTTTGTTGTTCCTGACTTGGGACATATGTGATCTGATTTCATCTCCTCTCATCTTATCTCCTGTGAAATCATGTAGTCATATTTAAAAGATGGATGTAACATGTTTCTGCCTCCCTCTCAGTGGTACTGATGAACCCCTCTGAGTGAATTTAGCTCTTGAAGTGGATCACAGTGATTTCAGGAATAGCATCTTTATTTTAGGACAGATACTCTGGAGGAAATCAGTATCAGCTCAGTGTGTCACGGCTGCAGTTATTTCTGTTTCCACGTACAGCGAGGAGGCCGCCTGCTCTCATCCCTGCGTCACATCGCCATGGAAACAGATGGAGCCGATCGGACCAGTCGAGTTGAAGCAGAGCGAGCAGGTGGGAGCGTCTTTTTTACATTTATAATATAACAGGCCGAGCGCCACGTCGACGCAAGATACGTAGGGGGATCCTACCGCCACGTCATTGACCATGTAAGGGTGTTTCAGGATCAGTGGGAGAGTCAGAGAGGGGTGAGTCACAGACGAGGGGGGGGGGGAGTACAGTCAGAAGAGAGAAAACGAATGAAGGATGTGAGAGGCAGGGATCGCTGCAACATCACAAACAGCATAGAAAGACGAAAAATCAAAGATTCAGTTAACTATGAACCGGTATGTTGACTGAGTGGAGACTTGGTAGTCTTGATGTGGGATTTGATTTGGGACTTGTTGGTCTTGACTTGGTATATGATTTGGGTCATGATTTGGGAACTTGGTGGTCTTAATATGGGACATGATTTTGGCTTTGACTTGGAACATAAGATGGGACTGGGTTTTAAATGATTTGGGACTTGAATTGAGATTTGTTGGTCTTGACTTGGAACATGACGCGCAGGTTTTTACTTGGATTATGATTTAGGACTTGTTGGTCCTGAGTTTGGACATGACTCGGGACTTGTTGGTCCTGAGTTTGGACATGACTCGGGACTTGTTGGTCCTGAGTTTGGACATGACTCTGGACTTGTTGGTCCTGAGTTTGGACATGACTCTGGACTTGTTGGTCCTGAGTTTGGACATGACTCGGGACTTGTTGGTCCAGACCTTGGACCTGATTAGGATTGGTTGGTTGGTTTTCACAACTCATAAATAACTATGATTTGGGACTTGTCACTCTTGACTTGGACTTGATTTAGGACTTGCTGGTCTTAAACAAGGACACCTTTTAATAATTCTTTGTTTTGACTTGAGACTTGACTCTGGACTTGATTTTGGGGCATGTGGGTCCTTGTGTAAAACAAAACTTGTGTAGAAACTGTGACCAATGTCCAACACTTGACGACCAAATACCTGCAGAACTAAGGACATTCCCATCAGCCTCCCTCAGGTGTTTTATTGCTCCTGATATCTGAATCGGATGTCAGATTTTACAGCCTCCTCATCAGAAACGGATCAAACAGCAGCAGCCAATCAAACGGCTTCCTTTCACCTTTTATTGTTTCCCGTTCAGGGCTTTATTTCAGGCGTCCATGCAGCTGTAAAACTCTTTATGACTGAACACAGGTCAGGTGTGTCCGCCCTCCAGGTAAACACACACGCCTGCTCTGTTGTTTGTTGCTACGGTAACAGTAGTGAGTAACTGTCCACCTGCGTCAGGTTTCAGGACTCAGGTGGAAGACTCTGACAAACAACGGCCTTCAGTTCAAGAGTTCAACGTCCATTAAAGACTGTATTCTTTACAGTTTCAACTGTACATCAATATGCTCTGTCAATATAAAGCTTGAATACTGTGTAACTGCATAATCATCCAGTCCGTGTATATTAATTAAGTATTCAATATTGTAACTTTCAGGAACACTTGCCTTGTAAACTGACATTTTATTTTTTGTCATTTTTACTTAAGCCCCCAAAGTGTCTGAGTCGTGGCTGATCCTGTTGCTGCGGTCTTGTGTCCTGGATCCTGAATCATGTGTCCTGGATCCTGTGTCCTGGATCATGTGTCCTGGATCCTGTGTCCTGGATCCTGTGTCCTGGATCCTGTGTCCTGGATCCTCTATCCTGAGTTCTGGATTTGAGTCCTGGACTTTGAGTCGTGGCTGAACCGGTCTCTGCGGTCCTGCCTGACTCTCATCATACTACTTCCCTGATGGCTCCCACAGGATTGTGGACATCCTCGTGGATTAATCTTCTTATTATAGACACATGCATTTCCAAACATTTGGACTACCTATGTTTTAAATGTGTTATCTCTTCGATTTACACACGGCATCTATTGCACGTCTGTCCGTCCTGGGAGAGGGATCCCTCCTCTGTTGCTCTCCCTGAGGTTTCTCCCATGTTCCCTTTAAACTGTGGGGGTTTCTTGTATGTGAGGGTCTAAGGACAGAGGGTGTCGTATTGTCATACTGATATTCTGTACAAACTGTGAAGTCCACTGAGACAAATGTAACATTTGTGATATTGGGCTATATAAATAAACATTTATTGATTGATTGAAAGTCAAAACACAAAACCTTAAAAAATATAGCATCAAAAAAGAGAAACCCAAACCAGAAAACCTTTTTTTATACATGTTTTTTACATACTTTTACACATAATTCAACATATTTTTGAAGTAGACATAACAAAGCCAGTAAATGTAAAAAAAGAAAAAAAGAAACAGATTCATACTTTCTTTTCTTTTTAAAACACTAAGCACTTACAAGAAAGAGCCACTAAGTTTTATAGTTTTATAGTTTTATGATATGTTTCCTAATTTTTACAATGCCTATGTATTTATATCTTTACCTCCTAAGGCTTGGGTGTAATCTGTATGTCAATAATCAACTACAACACCAGTGAATTATGTCTGTATTAAGAAGGAAAATCATACTGACAAAACATTCTTATAATAAGTTTAAAGTGATGTAATACCATATGCACAGTTAGAACCCAGAAACAGTGATTGGTTAGTTTAATAATGTTCATAGAATACGTTTAAAAAATAGAGAATCTACCACAAAAAAAGGGCAAAAGTTAAAATGTATATTGTGAAAGAAAGGTGTACATGCAAAGCGAATGCAGTGTTCCTGTTCAGTGGAATGCAGTAATAGATTGACCATAGACTGTAAAGATAATGAGAAGTATATGTAATGTAAACAGGTAGTAAAACAGTAAGGGAAAGTACAAACTAAGTACTTAAGTAAAGCAACACCGAACACTGCATGTTGTTCCTTGTTTAGATGTTGGTCTGATGGGATGTCAGATATAAAAAGAGTCACGTTTAGTTGTTCCAGACGGTGTAAACGTGGCTGCAGACGTTTGAACTACGTCTCCTGAGGGAAACTCGTGTTTATTGTTCCACCTCCACCCAGACGCTGCTTTCGCCTCTGCCCGGATTCCCCATCCCACTTCTCCGCCTCGTCCCCCAGTTTTTCCAGACCAAAATAAAGTGAAAACCACAACCTGGAGTCTTCATTGAAATGTATTTTGGTCCCCAGAGCTCCCTGTAGATGTTCAAATGTATTTTATATTACATTCAGAGCAATATTTAGACTAGACTAGACTGTGGTGTTAAACAACATGAAACTGACTATCATTTAAGAGTAAGCAGATGTAAGTGTTTATGAATCTTTTTTGAATAACTTGTATGCCTTGTGTGAACAGAAGATTGTTGTCTGCTATCTCAACAGAAGGTTAATGATAATGTCACAAAGGTTCAGACTGGATGGTCTTGAATTCAGACTTGATTAGAGTTTGATCTTGATATTGGACTATTGGAACTTGATGGTGTTGACTTTGTGCCTGTTGGCATTTATTTGGTTCTTAATTACATTTTTACATTACATGTTACTTGTTAGACACTTTTATCCAAAAAGACTTACATACTCAATACTGTGGACAATCCCCACAGGAGCAATTTGGGGTGAAGTGTCTCAGGGACACAAAGACATGCTGACTGCAGTGGGGTTTGAACCTGTTCCGAACACCAACGCACAACCCACTGCACCACACGCCTCCTGTTCTTAACACTTAACTTGGGACTTGGTAGTCTAGACTCAGGACTCGTTAAGGATCTGTTGGCTTTTTGATTAGGGCTTGATCATTTTAATTAAGGACTTTTGAATTGGGTCTCGATGGGCTCGCCTAAGGACTTCCTGATCTGGGACTTTTTGCTCTTGAAGGGTCTGTTGGCTTTGACTTGGTACTTTGGACTTGATTTTCTTAATTAAGGATTACGGGAAGTGTTAGTCCTTACCTAAGGCTACATTTAGGACTTTTTGTTCATATATTGAGACTGAAATTAGGACTTGTTGGTCTTGACTCGGGAATTGTTTTTGATGAATTGCTGGTCTAGACTTGGTGCATTATTTGGGACATGTTATTCTTAACTTGGGACTTTAATGGGACTTGTTTGTCTTGACTTGATTTGTTTGACTTGTTCTTAATTTAGTACTTGTTTTTTTTACATGCTTTTGTAATCAGTGTCGACATGATTTTTAGACTTTATTTGGGACTTTTGATGGACTTGGGATTACTTATGATGGTTGATGTAAACACTTAAATGTCCTTTTATGTGATTGCAGACACATTTAAGTGAATTATAAACCATCCATTAAAGTTTATATACTGTAAATCATTTATTTCAGATACATTGAATAAAGAGACAAATGAAACTAAAGCGTGAAGTACTTTCATCCCTCAGAAGCTGAACCGAAGTGAACTGCAGCGAGGATCCGAGAACAGGGAGGGTTTTCTTTTCAGGGAGGACTGTCTGAACTATAAATAGCTCCTCTGGACGCCGGCGGTTATTTTTATCTCTGCCGAGGCTAAATTTACTGAGCTCCACCCGTCCCACCGCAGAGCGAAGCCCCCACCCTGACTCTCCACTGTGTTCAGCAGCCAAGCCAGAGAGCTGAGGCCAGTGTGTGTGTGTGTGTGTGTGTGTGTGTGTGTGTGTGTGTGTGTGTGTGTGTGTGTGTGTGTGTGTGTGTGTGTGTGTGTGTGTGTGTGTGTGTGTTTCCATTTGAGTCAGAAAGAAATGGGTCAGACGCAGAAAACCTGCATTTAGTTTGAGGAGAACCCTTCTTTGTAATGTTACTGAGTAAAAATACAAAAGTCTAAATTTAACTTCAACATGTCTTCTGTAGGATTCTGTTTTATAGATCTATGAACTCTGAAAACATCTCCATGTTACAGAGACAATTATGTCCATAGTTATTCTTCATTAAGGAATTATTGGTCTAGACTTGGGGATTTAGCTATGACTTGAACGTGTTGGCTCTTAAAGGATCTGTTGGCTTTGACTTTGGACCTGATTAATGGACTTGTTCTCGATTTGGGACTTGTGAGTCTTGACGTGGGGCTAATTTTAAGTTTTGTTCTTAAACTGCGACTTGATATTCTTGACTTAGGACTTGTTTTGGGACTGTTGGTCTTGACTTGGGGCTCCATTTAGCACTTGTTGTTCTTGATTTTGGACTTCAATTTGGACTTGATATATTTTTTAATTGTTTTAGTACTTGTTGGTCTTGACCTGGAGCCCAAATGTAGGACTGCCAAGGCACACA
>NW_011362916.1:598091-623027 GCF_000735185.1 Notothenia coriiceps | reverse complement strand
CACACACACACACACACACACACACACACACACACACACACACACACACACACACACACACACCATAAATCACTGCAATAAAAGACGTAGGATTATAACTGTACAACTCTTAATGTGTCATTATTACAGTTCTAATACTCCCTTATTGTTATATACACATTATTACACATTTATATAATATAGTACAATATATATATATATGTTTTACTGTAACTTCTTTATGTTCAAACTAATTGTTGTAAAGAATCAAACAAATATTTTATACTTTTTCTACGTCAATTTAAGATTTTTATAAAAAAAAAATATATATTTTATGTCATTTTTCTTTAAATTATTCTGAAAAAGGAGTTTTAAACCCAATTTCCGGCCAGGAAACAGCGTTTAAACAGAATTTTAACCACTTGATCAATCGTGGTGATTGTAGTGTTGAGATATATGACTATGAGGAAGTCAAAATCAGTCTAATCATCTGAGCTTTTTTGTGCCATTTTAAACACAAACATGTTAACAATGTAAACCTAAAACACCGGATTAATGCAAAAAACAAACAAATATGAAATAAAGATGTTTTAACTCCAACAGGAACTATAATTAATATAATTTCTGTGTTTAAAAGACATAACATTGACACAGTTTGATCCTATATTCACATTTATTCACTGCAACATATAAAATAAAACTATATTATAGCTGTCGTTAAACTTGAAATATTTAAAAAAGCCACATTTTAGACGCATTAGAGCTGCTGACTGTCCTCAGAAGTCAAAAGAAAGAAAAAAACGTCCGGTGTGACGGGGGAATGTGAGGCGACGGCAGTATCCCCCCCCCCAAGCGATGGAGGCATCACTTCGGATCAAACGGAGACAATAGAGACACACAGGAGGAGGAGAAGGGGGAGGAGGAGGAGGAGGAGGAGGAGGAGGAGGAGGGTCACACTGAGGCCACAGGAGCATCAGCACTTCCTCACACAAGCAGAGATGGCAAAAGTACACGCATCCTTTACTCAAGTATAAGTACAGATACTCGTGTTTAAAAATACTCTGGTAAAAGTAGAAGTACTGACTAAATAGAAAGTAGAAAGTACAGGTATTTGTGTTCAACATGTAAGAAGTAGAAAGTACAGGTATTTGTGTTCAACATGTAAGAAGTAGAAAGTACAGGTATTTGTGTTCAACATGTAAGAAGTAGAAAGTACAGGTATTTGAGTTCAACATGTAAGAAGTAGAAAGTACAGGTATTTGTGTTCAACATGTAAGAAGTAGAAAGTACAGGTATTTGGGTTCAACATGTAAGAAGTCAAAGTAAAAAGTCGACAAAAAAACAATCTCTGGTACACAATCTATAAAAGGCATCCTAGATGATTGGGAGAAAGTAAAGACAGATGCAGTCTTCAGGACAGTTTCAACACAAGGCAATCCAACGTGCTTTACCAGAATGAAAGAAATTAAGAGCATTTAGAAACATATCGCAGCAGAAACACGTTATAAAATGGCTAAATGTTAAAAACAGTCAATAAAAAGCAAAGAGGATACAATAAACCTAAAACAGCTGGCATCAGAATCAGAATCAGAAAGGTAGGTTAACACATAAGAGGAATTTGACTTGATGTCGTGGTTCAGCAAAAATAAACAACACAGATAGAAAAATATTTGAAGAAAACTATAATAACGTACAAAATAGACCAGTATTTACATTCAATAGGATAGAAATCGTAGAAATAGAGTCGGAAAATAAAATATGTGCAGTAATGAAAAACAAGATATTGTATACAATGTGATAAATAATAATAACAATTTGGAATAACACGCTTTAGGAGCTGTTTGTTGTACAATGTGTAGGTGTGGTTTGTGTGTGTGTGTGTGTGTGTGTGTGTGTGTGTGAGAGAGAGAGAGAGAGAGACTATGTGTGTGTGCGTGTGTGAGAGAGAGAGAGAGAGAGACTCTGTGTGTGTGTGTGTGTGTGTGTGTGTGTGTGTGTGTGTGTGTGTGTGTGTGTGAGTTGATGTGGCAGGCAGACAGGCAGGTGTCAGTAGGTTATCGGACATATAAATGGTCAAAAANTTTTTTTTACATGCTTTTGTAATCAGTGTCGACATGATTTTTAGGACTTTATTTTGGGACTTTTGATGGGGCTTGGGCGATTACTTATGATGGTTGATGCCTAACACTAAATGTCCTTTTATGTGATTTGCAGACACATTTAAGTGGAATTAATAAACCTCCATTAAGCATTCTATATTTACTGGTAACGTCATTTATTCAGAATACATTGAAAAAGGACAAATGAAACTAAAGCGGTGGAAGTACTTTCATCCCTCAGAAGCCTGAACGAAGTGAACTGCAGCGAGCGATTCCGAGAACAGGGGAGGGTTTTCTTTTTCAGGGGAGTCTTGCTCTGAACTATCATAGCTCCTCTTGGACGCCGCGGTTATTTTTATCCTGCCGAGGCTAATTTACTGAGCCCGCTCACCCGATCCCACCTGTCAGAGCGAGCCCCCACCCTGACTCTCCACTGTGTTCCAGCAGCAAGGCCAGAGAGCTGAGGGCCAGTGTGCGTGTGCTGTGTTGTGTGTGTGTGGTGTGTGTGTGTGTGTCGTGTGTGTGTGTGGTGTTGTGTGTGTGTGTGTGTGTGTGTGTAGTTGTGTGTGTGTGTGTGTGCGTGGCTTGTGGTATGTGTGTGTGTGTGTGTGGTGTGTGTTGTGGTGTGTGTGTGTGGTGTTGTGTTGTGTTGGTGTGTTTGTTTCCCATTTGAGTCAGAAAGAAATATGGTCATTAGACGCAGGAAACTTGATTATAGTTTGAGGAGAACCCTTCTTGTAATGTTACTGAGTAGGTAAAAATACAGATGTCTAAATTTTATCTTCAACATGTCTTCTGTAGGATTCTGTTTTATAGATCTATGAACTCTGAAAACATCTCCATGTTACAGAGCCAAATTATGTCCATAGTTTATTCTTTCATTAAGGAATTTATTGGTCTAGACTTGAGGTATTTAGTCTTATGACTTGAACGTGTTGGCTCTTAAATGATCTGTTGGCTCTTGACTTTGGATCTGATTAATGGACTTTGTTCTCGATTTGGGACTTTGATCGTTGGGGCTGCTAATTTTAAGTTTTGTTCTTAAACTGCGACGCTCTCGTGATTCTTGATATTAGGGACTTGTTTTGTTGTGACGTTGGTCTTGACTTGGGGCTCCATTTTAGTACTTGTTGTTCTTGATTTTGGACTTCAATTTGGGACTTGATATATTTTTTAATTGTTTTCAGTCTTGTCCTGGTTCTTGACCTGGAGCCAACATGTAGGGACTTTGTTGTTCTTGACTTGGGACCTAATTGGAACTTGTTGGTCTTGAATTGGGGCATTGTTTATTTGGACTTGACTCTTGACTTGGGACTTGTTTTTAGTACTTGTTGACTTTGTACTGTTATTTGGACTCCATGTTATAAAAAATGTGAACTCAATTGCACTCGAAACAGTACATGTGAGTACATCAAGAATGCCACATTTAGTCGCAGCATAACGTTAATGATGCTGTTGCCGGGCAGATTTGCCCTCACAGGTAAACAGCCTCAACCAAATGCTGTTTGTTGTACAATGTGTAGGTGTGGTTGTGTGTTGTGTGTGTGTGTGTGTGTGTGTGTGTGTGTGTGTGTGTGTGTGTGTGTGTGTGTGTGTGTGTGTGTGTGTGTGTGTGTGTGTATATTTCTTCCCGCTGTGTTCCTCTGCTGAGTGTCCGCTTCTCAGGTGTTATTGTCTACAGGTTGAATGGAGGCGTGTCACTTAATGAAACTAAACCCCGAGCTGTTAAAGAGGGAACACCTCGTTAGACACCACAGAAGAAGAGGCAGCTGGAGAGGACGGACCTGAAGCCTCTTCTTCCTGCTGTTTGTTTCTGTGTGAAAGACAAAGACTGACAGCTGGTCGGATTGTTTGATTGGCTGTGGCGGTTACTGCTCAAACCGTTATGTTATCATTATAATGTCCAGCAGTGGAAGAAATCTACTGATTATTTGCTGAAATAAAAGTACTTATAACACACTGTAAAAAATATTCACTCCACCTTCAATACCTAACTTAAATCAGAATCAGAAGTGCTTTTTTTTTAAGCCCCAGGAGACATTCTAGATTAAAATAAATCAAACCAGAATAAGTATTTTTCTAATTGGAAATCTGTGATTTTTCTTTCTTTCTTGAATGTGTTGTTAATCTCAGAGAATTCTTTGAGCTTTTTCTTTTAAACTTGTATGTTTTTTTCTTGTAAATGAATGCCTTTAATCTTATAAAAAAATACAAGCATTCTATGGTTTCTTCTTTTACATGTACTACTTCAATCCCAGGATAATTAAGATTTTTTTCTCATTTAAATTTGTAAATTACGAATTTGATTTTAGACATTTTTATTATCTTTTCCTGTACATTTGTGAGTTTAACCTAAATCTAAGAATCTATATTTTCTGTTATTAGCCCAATTTCCCTTGCTTAATTTATTTTAACCTACAAAAGTCTTCATAGTATCTAAAAAAATGTATTCACGTAACTTTGAATAGTACTAGCAGTGCATTGAAAGTTATATACCATTACATTATTGCTGTTTGAACAGTAAAACATGTCTTTAACGTCATTGTGACCCGTGCAGATCACAGTGTTTTTCCATCATTCTCTAACAGGTATGTTTTATCTGCATTTACCTCCATGTATTCCATTAGAGGTTTATTTAACTCCCCCTATAATCTCTAACATGTATATCACCTGTCTTCACCTCCTTGTCTTCCTTCTGTCTTCTTTCTAGACTCTTTCCTGACGCACTCATCTTCCTTTAGGAAATAAACATGACAATAATGTTGTTTTTTGTGTTTATGTTAACACACAGAGAGCCTCTGATCAGGGGCTCAGCAGGCAGTGTTTCTGATGGGGGGGTGGTTGTTAGTTAGGAGGTCCCTGCTGTAACTTATTAGTTTCACTGCAGGAGGCTCAGCTAGCGTTAGCATTATCTGTAGCGCCACATTATCACGGGACATTAACGTCGACGTTTCCTGCTTTCATATTCACGTCTATGGCTCATTGATCTCACCTGAGCTCACCTATCCGGCCTCAGGGACACAATTTAACTTCCTTTATTACATGTTTCCTTTCCTACTCAAACCGTAAAAACGAGTGTTTTTAAAAGCTTCTTTTATATCTATTTTCTAAAGATTTACGACTTGTCTGTTATGTTCTAAAGCCCATTGTAACCCAATTTCGGGCTCTGTAACTAAAGACTATAATGTTGTTATTATCTTTATCTTCATTACTTTTATTTGATGTCATAAAGTTAAACTAAGATTAGATAAGACTTTTTTTAATGTTGAATAACAATAAAATATTTTATTTTATACTATACTTTTATTTTATTCTCATGATCCTTTTTATATATTTTCTTGTACTTTTGCAATTAACAGTTTACATGATATTTCTTCATTTTATAAAAATGTTATTGCTTTTAATAGAAGTTTTAAAACGCCTGTTTCTTTTCAATAATCTGTTTTGATTATAGTATATGTTTTCTATCATAACAATCTGTATTATTTTTCAATCGTTTTAAAACAGTCTAACGTCTATAGTCTAATTTAGATTTGTATAGTTTCATACATTTTTCAAATATTTTCTCCCGTAATTAGTTTTGATTATATAATATCTTTCCTATTATCTTTTATTGTGGTTTTTTTGACAATTTACGAACTTTAAAATGCACCATTTACTGAGTGTGAACTCTCATGTGTACTGTTACTGAATTTACCTTTATTACACACACACACACACACACACACACACACACACACACACACACACACACACACACACACACACACACACACACACACACACAGGTCTCTTTGATTCAATCACACTTTAGCCGCAGGAGACTCGTTTCGTTTTGAATCACCGTCATACAGAGAATAGATAACATCTGATCCTTTTACAAAAAACACTAGATGGTCTTTTTTTGTTTTTTTACTAACACTGTAATCCTGCTAGTAATCCACACTCTTTTGAAGAGTTACTGTAATCTGATTAGTATCTTTTTCTGTATCCTGATTACGTAATCCCTAAACCTGGTCATGAAGCAGGTCTCACTTTTAGATCTTTATTGGATCCCACTACAGCACACACACACAGAGTCATTAAACCCCTTTATTGGTTTATTAAAGATGAAACAAGCTCCAATAAGACCACCAGCACTGCAGCCACGTGTTGAACAAGTAAATCCTGCAGAGACTCACGTGTGACAACTCTTCAGTCAAACAGAGAAACTGTCACAGAGGAAGTTAAAGTTTCTGTTTCTCTGACTGGGATTTTCATTATGCAAATCCCAGTCGTTGGGTCTTTCCCACAATGCTGCAGGGGCCAAAAACCTGAGAGCAGGGTCGCCTCGGGGAAACCACCCCACCCCCACAACCCCAAAACCCTTCCTCCTGCACATTTACCTGCACGCTGCAGCTGTTTGAGGGCTGGATATGCAAATAAGACCCAAATTCATCCAAGGAGGAACTGAGAGTGAGCTGTGCAGACCTGCTCAATTGAAAACAGTCAGTTACACCATGTAAACCCATTGTATTCTAATCAAAAATAAAAGCGGGAAAGTTAAAAGCGAGGTTGTCGGAGAGAAACTCCCTCTAGCGAACACAGGGATTTTAGCCTTTGCAAACCATTTACATGCACACAAACCTACAGGAGAGGGAAAACCCCAAAAAGCAGAATAGGGCCTCTTTAAAAGCACAACAATAAATATTTAAAGTAAAGAAAATATACATACATGTGCCTAATGCTATCATTTAATCTATTCATTCTTTTTGGGGGGGCCAAATAGATATAAAGACCAATGCTTAATCAAATTAAATAAGCATTATAACACAATGAAATATGTGCGAACGTTCATTGTGATAAAACAAAGTGCAGTACATTTGAAAATACGTTAGCTAGCTAGCTTGATGCAGATCTGCAGTAATATCTGATTCATGTTTGAATATGTGGCCTTTTGATGTAGAATTCAACTGGAGTTTAATTCTATATCTAAGAATTTACGGTGTATAAAATAATGTGTTTTAGTGAATAATGAGAGTGGGTCAAAACGTTAAGATCTCTACGAGAAGTAAAATAAAGTTTCTGAGTTGTTTTATCAGAACCTCACTTTCCTCTCTTTTCTCCTCATCTGACTTTTCTCTCTATGAATCAAAGGGCATCATCACAGAGCCTCCTTTCTCTGCTAGCACGAGCCCACAATTACAGGCCATGTGCTGAGGTAACCCCCCCCACCACCAACGGGCTGACCCCACCCACCCAAACCGCACTTTGATCTCAAACCAAACGTCCCCTTCTTCCCTCCTGCTCCTGTTCGTCTCCAAAACCTCAAACCAGAGGCACTGAAGACCGGCATCGAGGGGCCGGAGGCAGAAGACTTGAGAACAAAAGAGGTTTCCAGGCCTGGAGAAAGACAAACATGCAATGAAACTGCTGAAACCGCACTGAAAAAAAACAAAAAACTGCACTATTGCTGAAAACTGCACTGAAGTCACTAACGCACTGAAATCTCTAAAAACTGCAACAAAGTCGCTAAAATATGCGCTAAAGTTTCTCAAACTGCACCTAAGTCTCTAAAAACTGCACTGAAGTCACTAAAAGTCGCTATTTTTAAGACATTTGTATATATTTTTAAATCTGAAGAGCTTTCATGAGTATCTCAGAACAACGGCCCTGTTTTCAGCTGGGTGACGATACATTTTCATGCTTTTCAACACTTTATTTATCGTAAGAAGGAGGAGCATTATACGCATAAAGGAACACTTCATTCTTCAGTTTCAGGAGTAAAAGAGTTACCTCTGAGAAAAATAAGTATATAGTTACATAAAATGGAAAAAAACAAGTTTAGTGCAAATTCAGTTTACAGTACTTGAAAATGTACTATCTGTAGTTTCCTTCCACCACCAAAGATTCAATATGAGATTCATATGCACAATAGCTCCAGCAGAGTTTTGGAAATACAAATCATGCATGATACGACATAAAATGGAAAAGACATGAAGTAGTGCAATATAGAAAATGTTGTAAGGAAGTTGCAGGAATAATAAAAATATCTACATAAGACAGAGTGAAGACTCAAATGCTTAATTCCTTCATCACGTATTCTCCTCTCTCTCTTGTTTGAACATCTTGTGGAGCTGAGACTATAAATATATTAAAATAGACCCTCGACCACCACAAGAGGCCTCTCCCTGTCCCCCCCGACCCCCGAAGACCCTCCTCACACCCCAAACCACCAAACCACCACCCCCCCCACGGCCTCGCCCTGCAGAGGGAGGGTCCGACCACAGCAGCAGACCCCCCCCTCAATTATCTGTGCATTACAATCATATGCACGCTCATAAATGTAAATATAAACGGAGCCATCACTCTTGGTGAAGATGGTGGGTTTTCCATTTCATTCTGAATATAGTTGTAGAAACGAGGACCACATTTCCTTTGCCATGTCACTCGTAGTGTATAGTTGGCAAAGCAGTAAAAACAAAACTACATCAAACGTATTTTAAATGTTCATGATAAGAACCCAGGAGGAAGTTGAATTTAAAGACACATATAATGCAAATGTTCAGGTTCATATTTGTATGTAGTGTCTCTATGGGGACATGTCTCCACGCTTTAATGTTCAAAAGCTCTTTATTTTTCTCATACTGCCTGTGCTGCAGCACCTCTTTTGACCCTCTGTCTGAAACCAGAGCCCAGTCTGCTTTGACTGTTACCTCATTCACACCAACGGTGTTTCAGGGCCCGTTCGGAGCTGGAGCTTGAAAAGCACCGGGTTTTCCTGTTCACACCGCAGCGGAGCAGCCTCTTAGCTCCGGAATCCGGTTCGTTTCAAGCACCAAAAAATTGTCCGGCTAGAGCAAAAGCACCACATACGTCACGCTTACGTCGAGGCGGGGGCAGGGGCAGGGGCGGGATCAACTCCTGAACAACAACAAAAAGCCCGCATTTTATCCAGTTTGTACACAACGATGGAGAAACTTAACAAGCAGCAGTGGTCCACTGAAGAGACCAGCTACCTACTGGGAATCTGGTCTTCCGAAGAGGTACAGAGGAAGCTGGAGCACAATCGGCCATTGTTGTTGTTGTCGGTGTGAGCTGTGAGGGGTTTCCGCGTGGTTTGGCTTTATGAAGCAGGCACGCAAACGGTTACGTCATGACGCAAACGATGACGCAATGATGCAGCACCAGTGGGACTCTGGGCAGTGTGAAAAGAGCCGGAGCTAAACCGAAGAACCGGTTCTGAACCTGAAAAGCTCTAGCACGGAGCTTGAACCGGAGTTGCGTTGGTGTGAATGAGGTATNTTTTTAGTATTTTCGATCTTTCCAATCCAGGCGAGAGATCTCTCTCCCCCGCCTGCTTGCGAGGGGGCGGGGCAGTTTACACACGTGCAGCTGCTACATGCAGCAACACACACACACACACACACACACACACACACACACACACACACACACACACACACACACACACACACACACACACACACACACACACACACACACACACACGAAGGAGATGGCGGAGAGAACGTGCTCTGAAGTGTGGTTAAACTTTACCCGTCTCGATGTGGACAATGCTCGTTACCAAGAGTGCAATAAGAGTTTAGCATGTAAGGGCGGTAACACGAGCAATTTGTCTTAACATTTAGCAAAAGTGCACCACATCCAGACGGAGAAATGCACTGGTTTCGACTGTCTTTCTAGTAGCTCTGTAGCCCCGTCCACGAGTAACGTTTCCACGTCAGGTATTATGTATGCTAGCAGCAACACACGGAGTTAACTCAATTATACAAACATGGGTTAATGATTAGATGTAACTGAGTTATTTATTTTGTTAAAGTTTCAGCTATTCTGTTTACAGTTCTGTCATCAGATTTGTTACAACATTGTTGTTTCTTTTGATGTGAAATATTATTTATTTAATTTAAATAAAAAGCAATGTTAGTTTTGTTCACAATTTGTTTAGTTAGTTTACCTTATTTTTTTCTCCAAAAGAACCGATAAGAGTACCGTTAAAAGACCGGACCGATAAGCGGTATCGATAAAAGTAGAAGTACCGTTAAAACCTTAACGATACCCATCCCTACCCCTATGATACTACCCCAGTTCCTAAACTGTAATGGGAATGCGCCATAAAGTGAGCCAGTCCTAACGAGGCCTAGCCATACCGAGTGAGGCCTTGTTGTGGAAATGCGCCATAACATCCCTGAAACAGAAGGACTTCACCAGCAACATGTTCAAGGAAAGTAACAAGGAGATGTGTTGATGTGGTTGAGCCATGTTTCTAACTTTAATGAAGTGAGTGGCACAATCCCAACCCAGGAGTGTGTAACACTTAAATCCCTCCTTATAACTGAATTTGCTTCAAAACCAAATCAAACATTATTATAGATTATAGATCAGGACAGAGAGTGAAGGTTTTGCAAGGTAGACAACTTTTTTTGTTACTTCTAATTTTTCTACTATAAGTAGAATCCACTTATAGTAGAATAATAGCTTAAACAAATGCATGTCAACATAAACTTTTTCAGTCGGGCTTGGGCCCCATAATCCATCAAAAAAGCATCATTCCAAAATACCCTTCTCATTTACTTAAGTGTGTTTTCCCATTGCCCATGATTTATTGTCACCAAATGACCTCTCGTTTCCTTTGTCATTTGTAATGTCTCTCCACTTATTTATTTTTGAATAGGTAGTTAAATAACTATTCATAAAACATATAGCAGAAATCCTACAGAAAACTATATTTATCCATGAGGTCATAGGGAACTATTTTCATGTATGACTTTAGTTTTACACACTGCATGTTATAAAGAGCACATACGGTAAGATACAGCATAGAATGTAATCATTATATCATAAAAAGTGAAGAATGATATAAGGTGTGCAGGGCAGGGTGCAGACAAGCTTATGTAATCAGGGAGGGACGGTATCAAAAACAGGCCCTCTGTATGTGTGCGTGCGTGCGTGCGTGTGTGTGTGTTTGTGTGTGTGTGTGATTGCATGCTGGGATTCCTCATGCCTGTCTCATTGTCCTGGGTCCTGTAAGACAAAGGGTTAAGTAAATGTTTGGGGAAGATAAGGCCACTCACCCTGACAGGCAGCAGGCCCTGCTGCCCAGTGGGACCCACATCAAACACACACACACAAAAGCAGAACACACTGTCTAAAACTCTGAAAAACAAAAAAATTAGGTCGCCAACAGTCATCATCTGTTATCATATTATGGAGCCATTTTGTCATAATATGGTTCTTTTATTTTCATCAAAACAAGGGATACACACACACACACACACACACACACACACACACACACACACACACACACACACACACACACACACACACACACACACACACACACACACACAGAAACATGCTCGATTACAATCAGCTATCCCTCCCTCTCTCTCTTTAAAAAACATTTTATATTTCATTCCTGGTATGACTTTCGGCCCGTCCACACACAGGCATGAAAAAAATCTTGAAAAATCTTGATGCTGGGCGTGTCTGAAGCTTGGCGATTTCACGCGCCCAAGGCGACCAACAACCAATCAGGAATCTCCCAGGAATCTCCCGCCCGCCCCTGGCATACAAAGCCTGTCCATTCAATGTTAAAACGAAGTAAACTGGATATAAACTCCCCAAACAGGTGAAAACCTACCAGTTTCACCAACTGTCTCTGCCACCTCCCTCCATGCCTGGTTCCTCCGGTTTAGGTCCCGGTAGGTGAACAGAGAGCAGTCGTAAAGGACCGGGACATTTGGAAAAGACCGCAGCGGTATCTGCATACAGTACACGCGGTTTGATTGGCTAGCGCTTGCACTGGCGGGATTTGCATGAACGGGATTTGATTGGCTGATGCCAGCTTTGCAAGCATTGGGAGCATCAAAAGTTGAACATTGCTCAACTTTTGATGCNATTTAATGCAGATCTGGAGTTTCTGCAACTCTGCTCACGGCGAAGCTGAAAAAAGCCCCTCAACGGTGTTGTTGTAGAATTGTGAATGATTCTGAATGCCAATTGAACTCGGGAAAGTAGAACAAGACTATCAAAACTGAAAAGTTTGTATATGGACAGTATATTGCAATGATGGTGTTTTAATGACTTTCTATCCATAACTTTTAAGGCTTGTTTATAAAGAACCTCAGGTGGTCTCATAGCAGTCTTATAGTTGCTTGGGACCAGCAGGTTATACAGTAGTGAAAATGTGATAGTATCATGGCATGCAAAAAGGTTTTCGATGCTTCTATGGTTAATGAGTTCCTAATATGTTTACATTTGAAAATGTTATATTTCAGCTTTCTAGTCATGCTTCTAATATGGCTTTCAAAAGTCAAATTGGCATCCAAGATCACTCCGAATCTGTCTATCACCTTCTATCATGGGCCACTTCTGATTGGTTATCAATGGCTGGTACATGTGGAGCGCAGCACTTCTGATTGGTGTGGATGACTTACACACAAGAAGAACAAAAATGTTAAAGAAAAATCGCATCATTTCAAATTTCAATTTAAAATCGATGAATCGTTCAGCCCTAATGGACACATTGCTGCCTCTTTAATATCTTTAATGGAAGAGAGCTACTGGCAAGAGAGTGAGGGGTCAGTTTGGTATTGTTGCCAAAGAGCAGCGTAAAGTGCAACATGGCTGATTTACCCATTAGTGATTTACTTCATTGAAAGTCATAGCTGATTTTGCGTCTTGTGAATGTCCTAAATATGAATTTGGTGTGATCCGTGACAGGCTTCAGCCGCTGCCCTGAAATGTTGAACACAATGGTAGCAGCAGCTCCGGTGAAAAGTCAGCCTGGTCTCTGGATACAGCAATTTCATCCCTGATTCAGCTTGTAGAAAGCTATTAGTGTGCTGTGAATACCTCGCTGAATATTTCACGAGTCTCTATTGCAGCTTTCTGTCGCAGCCTTGAAGTATTAAAAAGGTTTGCCTCGGGTTCAAAATAGTAGGCAATGTGCCGCCTTCTTACTTTTTGTTATTCGGTTGAGGCTCAGCAATTCTTCAAGGTTTATTGTTTTTAGTCCCTTTCTCTTTGTTCTCCGTCTAACCTTCTTTCTGTCTCTCCTCTAATTCTTTACAAATGTTGCTTTCTCTCTCCCCAGGCAGTGAGAGCTAAAGAGATGGCTCACTCTAAAGCTCGAGTCACAGATGGGAAGGTGACCTACCCCCCGGGGGTCAAGGAGATCTCTGATAAAATCTCCAAAGAGGAAATGGTCCGTAGGCTCAAGGTCAGTGTCTGCAGCAGCCGGCGCCTCTGTTTACTGTGTGCTCAGATCAGGGGATTCTCAGGCGTATCTAAGTATTATTGACATATTGGCTTTCATGTTTTTAGAACAGGATTTTGTTGTTAAATATTGTAGTAATATTTATGTTTTTACATTTCAAAGATTTTAAAAGTTTTACTGTCTCTTCTATGTTTAACTTGTCCGAATGTATTAGGTTACGACAGCTCATGCATTATTAAAAGATGTATTATTTGGTGCAAATGAACACATTTAATTATAGGAGGGACATAAAACCTATTTATTGCAAACTTAAGTTAGTCGAAAACTAATCTAGCTAGTTATCCAACCCAGCCACTAACCTCCAGCCTCCCCCCCCCACGCTCTTCTAGATGGTTGTGAAGACCTTCATGGACATGGACCAGGACTCTGAGGAAGAGAAGGAGCTGTACCTGAACCTGGCCCTCCACCTGGCCTCAGACTTCTTCCTCAAGCATCCTGACAAGGACGTGCGTCTGCTGGTAGCCTGCTGCCTGGCAGACATATTCAGGATCTACGCCCCCGAGGCGCCCTACACCTCCCCCGATAAACTAAAGGCAAGACTATGAACATTTAGCTCCAGCGAATCAGGATCCACTAGGATTAGTCTCTCACTGTTTGAATTATGTTTTCCTGTTGCATTTTCTCTGGAGTATCCACCTTAACCTTACTGACCAGTAGATTTGTATTTTTATTTGCCAACTTGGAAGTTGGCCTGAAATTTGATCAGCATTTGGCTGGAAACTTGAAACACCTTTTTATTGAGCTTCTAAACACAACCTGTTTATTTGACAGGCACTAATCAGCATTCAGTAACCAAATACATGTTTCTTTGTTGTCTCCAGGACATTTTCATGTTCATCACCAGGCAGCTCAAAGGACTGGAGGACACGAAAAGCGCTCAGTTCAACAGATACTTCTACCTGCTTGAGGTATGTGACGGTGTGTGTGGATCAGTGGTCGGGCTACGAGTCCAATGCAGGATTTTTTTGTTGTTGTGTCATTTCAGATTTTTATAAACATTTTTATAAAACCCCCCCCCCCCCCCCCCAATTATTCTCTCACGCACACGCCTACATACACGTAAAGCGTGTAGATACACATTTACAACAAATACATCATAATACATATATACATATACTTCCTGTCCCTCCCTAGGACAATGCACATTTTCCAATGCAGTATTGATGCTCCTTATCTAGTCTGTATCCTTTTAGAATCACCCATAGTGCTTTTAAAAAAGTATCTCTTGGTATAACTAATTAAAATGCAATGATCTCAATCACTTTGTTTGTTGGATTTTAAAGAGTAAACTATTTAGGGTGGTAGCCACTCAAACAGATGCTGACGATCTACATGGAGAATAAAGGTGGAACATTTAAAAAATAGCTGCGAGTAGCTTTATGTCTTAAACATGTCTGTAAAGGACCTTTTGAAAGCTTTTTAACCATTTTCGGCCGATAATTTTTGGTGCATCCCTACCCATAAGATTAACGTGACAACTTGTGCTGGAGTATATGACTTGTTAATTTTTCCAAATAAGCATTGCTAGTTGTTTAGATAATCTGTGAATTTAGCAAAATATTTGACCTTTGGTCTTCTGAATACATTTAATAATTCATGTGTTTATTCAAGACCTTATGTAACTGTATCGTAAATAAATGATGCTGAGGGCGAGTGTAGAGCCATAAATCAGGAAGCAGTGACACGCCGTGCACACTCTCAGTAGGAATGACTTAAAATAGATAATAATAAATATTGTATGCATCCTAAAAAAGTACAAGCCTAAGTGTCTCAGTCTTTTTATTATTCTTTTAAGAATGGTTTGGGTTTTCATGCTTAATGGTGTGTTTTTTTATTTGCTCTGGTTCCTTTAATGAGAGTTTTGCCCCCTGGTGAAAATAAATATATCTTTTGTCATTTAAAAAGTTTTATAAAAGGGTTATACTTGGACATTCAGGAGCAATTTTGGGACTGGCAGGTTTAATTATGTATTTTTTGCAACACCAGAGAAATCAAAAATAATTAGCCATGAAGGGGTTTATTTAATAAGTTGTCTAAATATAAAGCTTATTGGAAACTAAACAAGGTAGCATTATACTACTTGAAAACCGACAGCATAATGAATGCTAACTTAGGAGTTGCATTACCTGAATCTGTTGCTTTAAACACAGTCAGCGGCTAGCCGGTGAACATCAAATCAGGCATTTAGGAGCTAAAGAGACAGATATTTCTCTCACAAGTCGGTTGATACCAAAAACAAAGCAAAAAATGACTTAAAGGAAATGAGCCTGTTCTTCTTTCTCCTTAATAGTTTGCATGTGAATTGTGAATTGCCTTGTCACTAACATTGCATTGCCTCCTCTCTTTTTGTTCAGAACATAGCATGGGTGAAGTCCTACAACATCTGCTTTGAGCTCGAAGACAGCAATGAGATTTTCACCCAGCTTTACAGAACACTCTTCCAGGTCATCAAGTAAGTCGTTTTTATAAAAGCCCATCTCAGCTGGATTGTTAGTATTTGGGTTTCACATTCCCTCCTTATTTGCTCCGGTAGTCCTTAAACTCAGAGATGAGCCCTTACAGCACCATCTGGAACCTTAAATGTGTCTCTACTGCAAAATAATGAAACAGCAAATTACCCGTCCGGTTGTTTCCCTTTGATTGCCCTCCTCTCCCCTCTTTACTCTGCTCTCAATTTCACTCTGCTGAGCACAACCTTGAGGGCTGAATTCTGCAGTACAGAGCTTGGCTCTTTGCCATTGGAGCAACATTGTGCTTGTGTTTGTGTCAAAGTTGTGCCAACACAAGGCTTTTTTTGATTATATAGATATATATATACAGCTCTGCTTAAAATGTTTGCAGTGAGCCAGAAGATGTAGGGGAATGCAGTCCTAATATGTTTGGGGGTGGGAGGGGGTGTATGACAGAGTAAACAGGAGGTAATGAGACTAGTAATGCCTGGCGGTGTTGAGGAAAGCAGTCTCTGAGATACAAATCTAGGTAATAATTGCCTTCCTGCTGTAATGCAGATCATTATAAACCAGTACACCCACTCTCTGTGTTATCAGTGCTTCGCAGTCTGTTTGTGTGAGGACAGTTTGTTTTCAAGATGAGATGCAGCAAAGGAAACACATGAAACCTACAAAACGCCTGCTGTCAGCAGAGCAAATGTGAACGCTGAAAACCACAGAGAAATATCTGACACTTCACTAAAGCCACTCTATTTCAGTTTCTTCCTGAATAGGATTGTGGAATATTATATTTGAAAGTCATGCAATGAAGCCAATCTTGACCTTGGACAATCTCTTGCCTTGTTTCCCTAGCAACGGCCACAACCAGAAAGTGCACATGCATATGGTGGACCTGATGAGCTCCATCATCTGCGAGGGAGACACCGTGTCGCAGGAGCTGTTGGACACTGTGTTGGTCAACCTGGTGCCAGCTCACAAGGTATCTGCTCCATGTTTAGATACACATGTACTCAATCAAACAAAAAGCAACATATATCCATGTATACACGCATTGTCACACAATAAATGTTGATAAAAAGAGCATCTCAGTACCTGACACTCTGAACTGAGTTGTGAGCGTATCGTTTTCCATTCCCTGTAATTCAATGAGCCCCCTGCAGGCGGTAGGTGGTAACGCAGCTCAGGAGTTTGTGCTGAAACACCTGTCTGGTACAAGCAAGCTAATGGGATTCTTTTGAGTTTATACCACAAAATGATGGACTTTTTCACATTGTGTATAGTTTCTCTCATCTGTCTGATCATGTTATCTACCCTGCTGATGTTTTATTCACCACTTGTTGTCTTTCTGTCTAGAATTTAAATAAACAAGCATATGACCTGGCCAAAGCTCTGCTGAAGAGGACTGCTCAGGCTATCGAGCCTTACATCACCAATGTAAGATCTTTGACACACTCTTGTTTATTTTTATAATCTTTACACTGATATATCTATGGCTGGATGTATTTTCTGTACCCAACACCCTGCAGTCATGTTCAATATAGTGATCAAATTCAGAAATGATGCTTGATAGAGATGTGCGAGTTGTACGGGTGAAACAGTGGACGCTGTAGCTTCAGTTTGTTTCACGTCGTCTAATTGGAAGAGCATGAAACGAGCACTGCCAGCGTGTTTGACCCTGGGCCAGCCATGATAAAAAATACCTTGGCACTGTGAGAGGATTGTGTCTGGGCAAATGATGCGTTGGACATAAAAATCAGCTGTTGGACATAAAACATTGATGCTTCTAAATATTTGTGCTGAGGCTCGCGTTGCAAACCTGCAGCTGCAGTGATGTCAATTCAGATTTTGACTGATTCTACTGGAGGTGTGCTCGAGCTCAACAGTGAATCACTAGCGATAATATTCTGTATCTCACCTGTGAGCAGTGTGTTCTTCTTCCCAAAGACCACAATATAAATAAATCACCTTACCATCTTTGTTCCACATCCTTATTTTATCCTGACAGCTTATATAATCTTGAGTATCTGCCTCTACATTTGTTTTAATGCAGAGATATAAACACATCCTTAAGAACGCCTTAAAGGAGCTTCATGTCAGAATAGTCACAGCTTGAGTTTCAGGACCCTGTGGGCTTTCTTTTTTCCTTGTGTGTTATCAGTAACCATGAATCCTCCCTCTCTCTCCTCTTCATCAGTTCTTCAACCAGGTGCTGATGTTGGGAAAGACCTCGGTCAGCGATCTGTCCGAGCATGTTTTCGACCTTATCTTGGAGCTTTACAACATCGACAGCCATCTGCTGCTCTCAGTGCTGCCGCAGCTCGAGTTCAAGCTCAAGGTAAAGAAAAACACTCCGTCAGTTAAAGGGGACCTATCATGCAAAATGCACTTTTTTTAATGTCTTTTATACATAAGTATGTGTCCCCGGTGTGTCAGGGAACTCACGCAGCGTCAGAAAATAAAACCCTCTCTCTTTTCCTCGTACCCAAATCTCTAAAAACGGGGCTACAACGGAGCTGATCCAGATTTGCGTCCGATATGACGTAATATCTGAAATGTAGGCTGGCTTTACACCCACGGCCCTATCAGAAACGTTGCTATCAGAAACAATGCCCGACTGTTTTGGACGTAATATGGTCGCTAACACTCAGAGTTAACCTGTACTGGAAAGCATGTGTGTGAAGAAGCAGGAAATAAAAACAAACTCATCTTGTGGTGTAACCGGCAAGAGAGGAAGCCTTTGAGCTCCATACTGTTTCAGAAATAATCCTTGATAATCCATGATATGGCGTTTCATCACGGCAGTTTTTAGTTTAGACAGTAGCTGCCGGGTCCCGCATGAGCTCAGCCCCCTCCTTTTTTATTCATCTTTTTCTTTTTTTTTAAGCTTTCTACCCCAAATCAGCACTTTTGAAACAGGAAGTGAAATAGAGGGATATGAGGCATGGATAGAATGGGTGATCTGTTTGGTATTTTGAGCAAAACACTTCATAGACATGTTTTTTATATATTTGTATATATCTGAGAGCTATTCTATTGCCTAGCATGATAGGTCCACTTTAAACAAATAAAGCCCCAAAGTGCTTTGTGGTTCTCAGACTTTCAATGTTTATTGCTGTTTGTTATTTTGCTTTGTGGGTCTAAATGAAGACCCTTTCATGTTGTTAATATAGTTATTTTATGCAACACCTTAACGCATCCATTAGGATTTTGACTGATAAACACCTTTTTATTATGGTTATTGTTATCATTAGATTTAGTTGTGATAATAGCAGCCATAAAGGTAGAAGTATCAGCAAAGCTTTTGTTAATATTGGACCAACAGAATTGCACATGTTCACTTTCTCTGCAGGTTTGTTGATTCATATTTGAAAGATAATGCAGTCAGCATAATGTTGCCTCTGCAGCGTCTCAGGCCTCCCGCTGATGGATAACGCTCATTAACCGTTCAGAGGGAGTGTAGATCACTGCCTCTCCTCAAAATAATAGCTGCGATAAAATCTCCCCCACAGACTGCACACTCTGTCTCTCAGCTTCAATCATTCATTGTCTCACCTTCACGTTTTTCATGTCTATCCATCCTCACTGCTTTTCCTCTTTCGTCCTCTCTCATTCACACCGTGTCTCTTCCTTGTTGTCGTCTTAACGTCTCATTGTCTCCGATGTTCTAAAACAAGATTGATTCTCTAGAAACTGCCGCCTTTGTGTTATGGGAGTGTTTTGAATGTGGTCAATGTAAATGACTTGGCCTGCATGCCCATTGGAAACAGCCAAACTCTGCATCATCCCTCTGTGTGTGTGTCTGCAGAGTAATGATAATGACGAGAGGCTGCAGGTGGTGAAGCTGCTGGCTAAGATGTTTGGAGCCAAGGACTCTGAGCTGGCCGCACAGAACAAACCGCTGTGGCAGTGTTACCTGGGCAGGTGGGTTTCAGAAATATGGCTTTTACATATACAGATGCTTAACGTCTGATAAAAACTGTATTTGAAGTATGATCAAAAGGGTTCATTTTCATTTTCAATGTTTGATGTGTTTGGCTTACTCATTCGGACAAAACAGGGTTCAACTGGTTATTTGAGTTTCACACAAGTCATTATTAAAATCTTTGACGAATTACAACAAGGGTATTAAGTAGGGGTGCAACAACTAATCGACTTAATCGATTAAAATCAATTAGCAAATTAGTTGCCAACTAATTCAGTCGTCGATTCGTTGGTGACGTCATCACGTGTGTTTTACGCGCCGTTAAACTCCAACGTTATTGGTCTTTTTATCGGTACTGGAGACATTTAAAAAATATGTCATACATTATTGCTACAAAAATATTATATCGCAGTCTTAGTGTCGCCAACTCGTTTCTAACATGCAAAAAGACAAACAAATGCGTCTATGATGTATTTTTGATCAGACGAGATCTCTCCCCCGTCTGTGTGGGAGGGGGCGAGGCAGTTTACACACACGCGCCTGCTACATGCAGCAACACACGGAGGAGATGGCGGAGAGAACGCGCTCCGAGGTGTGGTTAAACTTTACCCGTCTCGATGTGGACAATGCTCGTTGCCAAAAGTGCAATAAGAGTTTAGCATGTAAGGGCGGTAACACGAGCAATTTGTCTAAACATTTAGCAAAAGTGCTCCACATCCAGACGGAGAAATGCACCGGGTTCGACTGTCTTTCTAGTAGCTCTGTAGCTCCGTCCTCGAGTAACGTTTCCACGCCAGGTATTATGTAGGGATGCCAGAAACTGACCATGATCAAATTCGAAAATCGGACAGCCCTTGCGAATATTAATCGCTCCACGAGAAACTCTTCTTTGAACGCACCGCTTTGTTCATCTTTAGTTGTGTTGTTCTCACTGTTCTGTATATCGCCAATAAATCAATCGCACGTGTGACGGAGAGGGGGGTGGGGGGGCGGGCTCGGTGTGTAGCAGCGCAGGCGCAGTTTACAGTAAAACAAACTGGTGGTGTGACCAATGGCCATTTACAATTATTAATACTATTACTAGCATTAGTCTATATTTTGGTTGAAACTAAGCCAGGAAAAAAATGAAAAACATAAATAATAATAAAAATATATATAAATAAAATCGAATTTTAAAAAAGAATTTTCGATTATGGAGACTGTAACGAATATTCGAATAATCGCTGGCATCCCTAGTACTATGTATGCTAGCAGCAAAACACGGAGTTAACTACATTATACAAACATGGGTTAATGATTAGATTAACTGAGTTATTTATTTTGTTAAAGTTTCAGCTATTCTGTTTACAGTTCTGTCATCACATTATTTAATACGATTTGTTAAAACACTGTTGTTTCTTTTGATGTGAAATATTATTTATTTAATTTAAATAAAAAGCAATGTTAATTTTGTTCAAAATGTGTTTAGTTAATTTAATAATATATGTATTTTTGAATCAAGTATTCATCTTTATTGTCTTCATTGTTAGTTTCCACATGCCTAAAACAACCTCAAGCTAAATCTAAAAGTTGATGGCTAAATAAGAGCGCTTGAGAAATTGTGCAAGGCATAATAGTCGATTAATCGTTTCATTAATCGATTATCAAATTAGTCGTTTGTTGCAGCCCTAGTATTAAGTGGTAAACATGAAAACCACACATTTCTAGGTCATTTTAGAAATTACTTTTTGCTATACTCGGTTGTAGAGAAGCTTTTGGGAGAGATTTTCTTCCCAGCCTATGATTTGTGTACATTATAGTCACTTGTGTTTTGCATCCTGAGATACACCGTGTGGATATGCAGCAAATCCCTGCTGGGTTATTTGTGTTTTTGCCTTGTGGAGTTCCTGATATTAACATGAATTTATTTCCTCAAAAGGTTTAACGACATCCATGTGCCCATCAGACTGGAGTGTGTTAAGTTTGCCAGTCATTGTCTCATGAACCACCCAGACCTGGCCAAAGACCTCACAGGTAAATCAGCTGAAAGTGAATTTGTTTAAAATGTTTCATCGTGGTCATTTTGCCACTATGTTCCGGTAATACCTCAACACATTGACACTTTTAATAATAGGTTAAAAGCTAATTAGTGTGTTATTTTTAAAAATAGAAGCCATTGCTGGGTGTTTTCTATGTGTTAGAGACGTCACGTTCTTTCACTTCCAACTCATTTCCCCCCCGTTTTCTTTCCCAGAATTCCTGAGGGTTAGATCACATGACCCAGAGGAGGCCATCCGCCATGATGTCATCGTCTCTATAGTAACTGCTGCCAAGAAAGACTTGTCTCTAGTAAACGATGCATTACTTAATTTTGTAAAGGAGAGGACGTTGGACAAGAGGGTGAGTTGTTTTCTACGTTTGGACTTTGGACTGCATGTTCTCATTGTTTATCAGTTTGTTGTTTGTAGGCCTGGGCAATATGTCAACAAAAGTTTGTTGAAAAAACTAGGGATGCACGATATTGGTTTTTTGAAACCGATACCGATAACTTCCTGCTTCTCAAGACCGATACCGATAACCGATAATAATATAATATATATATATATTAAATGCACCTGTAGTTTTTTCCTCGTTTTCGCCCTGGGGTCGTCTTTTCAAAAGCCTCGTCGATAGGTAAAAGCCCCGGTGCCTTTGCAGCTGGCTTTGGATTCGCCGTTAGTTTAGCAGCGCAGGCGTCTTCGTACGCTTTTAACACACCATCGTAGCGATGGCGATGTTTCAGGTGACTAATCAGGTTGGAAGTATTATAGCTCGTTGCCTTTTTCCCTCCTCGTGGAACTTCTGCATTGCATTTGTTAATACAAATAGCAAGCGAACTATCTAACTTTGAAATAGTCCCATACTACCGACGACATGTTTGTTTACTGTCCTGGCTTCACGGCCGCACACCATTTACGTCACAGCCAGGCATGAGTTAGGGAGCGCTGGATTTGTGAAAAACTCCCCTCCTCCTAAACCACTAATACCACAGTACTGGCAAAACGGGAGGAGCCGAGTGAAAAACAAGCGCCCCTCATCCCAATCCACCCACACCGCAGTATTTTTTCTTTTCTTTTTTTACACATAAAATATATTGTATATTATCGGGGCTATTAATACTTTTATCGGGTTTATCGGGATGACGTCATAATTCCTAATATCAGACCGATAATTATCGTGCACCACTAAAAAAAACGTATCAGATATTTATAACAAAGTCAATTTAGTCTTTTTTCTGTTGAGCCTAAAGATTTCCTTGTCTGATACAGAACCTGAATAATGACAACTAAAACATCTACTAACACATTATCATACAAAAAGTGCAATGTAGGTTTTACTTTTAAAGGCTTTGTTTCTAGTTTCTTTAGGAAGTTGTCAAACAATGTAGCCTACCCGCTACTCATTTTCTTACTGGGGAACTTTTATCATATATCAGTGTTTAAAAATGGCATTCTTGGGTGGGAAAAATCCATTGTAACGTCTCGTCAAATTCTCATACAACCATAAGTGCTAATATCTATCTTTTTTCTTTTCCTATGCTCCATCAGTGGCGTGTACGTAAGGAGGCCATGATGGGCCTGGCATCCATCTACAAGAAGTACTCGCTGCAGGGAGAGGGCGGGAGGGAGGCCTCCAAACAGATTTCCTGGATCAAAGACAAGCTGCTCCACATCTACTACCAGAACAGCATCGATGACAGGTTTGTGTGCATGTGTTCCTGGTTGTTATATCTAACACGTAGAAAGGTCAAAACAGCTTCATCAATTTCAATGATGCTTTGGGAAAACCTGGAGGCAAGTGATGGAGTGTTGGAAACCATTCCCTTTAGTGCTGATTAGGCTCAGTGAGTTCCTTGAATCAATTGCTCATTAACAACTTTGCATGTGCCTTAAGCTATTGGCAGGGCACTTTAAATTCCAGCACTTAATTTAGTTTGATTAATGTGTCTTGTCCCATGGATAACCAGCTGACTGTAGCTAATGTTGTCACATTGAGATACTTTACAGCAGACTTTGGCCGTGTTCCAAACACTTTTCAGAAACAAACGGTAACATCAGGCTTTTTAATCAGCCCTTCAGAACCCAGAAGCTTCTCTCTAGACTCAAATGATTTGTCACTGCAGTTCGACAATCAGCAAAGAGAAACCACCTACAGCAGCCTCAGGGCTCTGTAACGCAATCACAGCTGTTTTCATAAGCTAGTGAAATATGCAGGACTTGTTTTTGAGATTTAAGGCTTTATGCAACACACTGCAGCATCGCTCGCTTCACTGTGAACAAGATCATTTGGTGTGTTATTGTTCCTCCATCTAAACACGCACAACAGAGAGCCTACAGTGCCGCACAGTGGGGGTTGTTGAAAGTCGTTCAGCCAAATGTCACTAGCTGAAGTAGATGTAGATGAGCCATGTTGAGGCAAAGTGGGCACCTCCATAAAAAGCCTAAATGACGACTCCATGACTTCCTAGTCTCAGATCTGACTGCAGAACAGAGTGAGAGGGGGCTGTTATCCATTCACCACTCTGCTGCAGTGGAGCTGCTCAGCTGCCAACAGGAACACTCAGCATTGTAACAGGCAGTTCCTGAGTGTGTGGGAAAGTTACACGGCAGGCAGCATAAGAGTGTTTCTGTTCTCTCAGCACATTCTGTTTTGAAACCTCCAATATTCTACTAATGACAGTTTAAGGGCATCATGACGCGTCTAAAAATGATCCCATTTTTATTACGAGAGGTATTCAAATGTGAGATTATTCCAGGTTTACTTAGTGCATATATATCAGTACATTTGTTGACAGGGTGTGGAGGTCTATTCCCAAGTCTTCCCCATCATGTCATACAGCCCTGCCGGAATAATCAAAATCAGTTTTAACATTTCTGTCACATCTATTGTTTTGAATTAAAGACCTCTCTGGGACAATGTAGCACTTCTTATCTTGTATAATCTCAATAAGGTTAATTTAACTGGGACAGTTACCATAACTGTTCTGAGGAGGAAATGCTGTGACAGGAGAGACGCCATGGTAACCGTCCTCTGCCGTGTCTCCGTCTGGAAAGGATCCCTATCTTTTGTTAGAAACTGCAAATGGCCAGTGAGGGACTATAGCAGGGCTAATCAATTGGCGGCCCGCGGGCCAAATCCGGCCTCGGGGTGATATTTACTGGCCCTTTGAGTATAATGTTAAAA
>NW_011362916.1:570479-598025 GCF_000735185.1 Notothenia coriiceps | reverse complement strand
CTTCACATGAGGTGTTGGAGGGCCGGACCATTAACTGTGATCTGAAGTCTGAGTGCCGTTTTTTGACCATTTTCCATGAGGTTAACCAACATCGTGTTTTTTTGGCGAGGGATGCGTGCCTGGCAAAACGGCCATATGATGACATCGCATAATTGGCGTAGAGCTGTTTGCAGGGCCGGGACCATTAGCCATCATCTGAAGTCTGTTGGCCGTTGCGACGAGTTTTCCATTGAGTTAACCAAACACCGTGTTTCAACCTCAGTGGGGCGGAGGGAGTTTCTATCCGCCATGGCCAACGTCATATGATGACACCCATATGGAGTTAGAGCTGTTCAATAAAAAAAAATGGCCTGACCGCTCACCCATCATATGAAGTGGTGCGTGCCTTTTTGGGACGATTTTCCATTGAGTTAACCAGAACATCGGGTATTTTGGTGAGGATGCGTCGTCATGGAAACAGCGGCTTTTGATGGAATAACTCATTATTGCCTGACTAGAGCTGTTGAGGGCCGCGAACCATTAACTGACTGGTCTGAAGTCTGGTGCGGTTGTGGGCCATCTTTTCCGTTGAGTAAGACGACGTTGCGCGTTTTATGCGAGGGGACTGCGTTGCCATGGAACTGCAAATGGATGACATCCCATAATTGGCGTAGTAGCCTGTTTAGGGCCTGACCATTATGATCTATGAAGTTCTGTGGCGTTTGGGACGATTTTCCATTGAATTAACGACACATAGAGTTGTATGGCCGAGGATCCGTGCCAGGAAAACGCGCATACGATGACTCCATAATTGTTAGGTCATAGAGCTTTGAGGGCCTGAGCCGCATCACCTGCGCAGATATGAAGTCTGGTGCCGTTTATTTTGGAACGATTTTTCATTGAGCTTCATACAGAACATCGTGTTTTTTGCGCGCGTAGGGATGCGTATTGCCATGGAAGAACGGCCATATGGATGAGATCTCAGAGTTTCATGTAGAGCCTGTTTGAGGCATGTCACCGGTGATATATAAAGCGTGATAAGATTCGGAGAGGAACGATGAACCGTGTCCGATTGCGAGTTCAACTCATGTGTGACCTGGTGTGTTAGGCCGGAGGGATCCGGTTGCCTTATGCTCAACCGTCATATGTAAGTAACATCGGATCGAACGCTAGAGCTGTTCAGGCGCCGCCGAGTGTTAATCATCATGGTGAAGTTTGGTGGTTCTGAGATGTTAGTGTTGAGTTATGACATCATCGTGTTCCATGGCGAGGGATCGCTGAGCATCGAGAGCGCGAACGCCGACCTTTTGGTGCCAAATCACGGCTTGCGCCGTGCGAAAGAGAAAAAGGTTCCGTGGTAACTTTTGATCGCCCATGTGTCGCAGAACTACACGACGAATTTCGAGTCGTACCGATCAGTTCCCTAGCGAGATATGAGTTCGTTAAAGTGCGGAGGACGAAAAACGCGATAAATCGGCTTTTTTCCATCGCCCAATTCAAACATGGCTGACTTCCTGTACGTTATTTTTATACCCTCTCAAGAGGCTTTTTTTGCCTCGTCTCCGCACGCCTAGATATGCGTAGCGATTTCGTTGGTTTACGCGTGAAAGGTTAAAGTAGGGGGAGGTTAACGTTAAAAACGGAAGGTGGGGCGTGGTCTACGCAATTTTTTACGCAAGTTCCGGTACCAATTACACCATCGCTATTTCACGTCTTGTGATGCGCTATGCGAATTTGGTGAGTTTCACATATGTGCGGGGGTCAAAAGTGCGCGCAATGTTATGTTGAAATCATAATCACTAAGGTGCATAGGAATAGACGAATTAAAAGCTGCGAGCAGCGTTGAGCGGGTCTTCGACGCTCCGCAGGCTGTTGTCTCGGCCGTCGACGTCAGGCAGATGTCTCGAGACTCGGGGCCGTTGGCAAACGTGGGAAGTTCTCAGGCCCGATCGTTGCACGTACACAAGAGTTACAGCAGTATCACAACATTAGTGTTTGAATGGGGAGTTGATCTGTCGCCATGGCAACGGAATTTGATGACCCCCTATAATAACACGCCTAGATGTGTTTGAGAGGGCTGCATGCGTTATCCAAAACCTGTGGAAGTTTTTGGGCCGTTTGGGCCGCGGCAAGGTTAACTGGAGTTATGAGAGACCCCGTGTTTCACGGGGACCATTTAGTTACCATAGCAACGACATTTGACGAAAATCTGAAACTGACACCATATATGTCTCGAGGGGTTGACCGTTTGCACACATGTGAAATTTGTGAACAGTTTTGAACATTTAACAGAGTTTTAGCATATCGGTGCTAACGGCGAGGGATGCGTTGCATGGCAACAGCTTTTGAGGAAAACTCACTATTTTGATAGTGAGGTGTTGAGGGCCGGACCATTAACTGTCATCTGAAGTCTGGTGCCGTTTGGACGATTTTCCATTGAATTTATGACAACATTGTGTTTTATGGCGAGGGATGCGTTGCCATGGCAACGGCATATGATGACATCCCATAATTCGCCTAGATGTGTTGAGGGCGGCACCATTGCAATCTGAAGTTTTTGCCGTTTGGACGATTTTAATTGAGTTAAAACAACACCGTGTTTTCATGGCGGAGATCCTGGCGCTCGAGGGTGGGGGCCCGGCATCGGATTTTCTTTTGTAGTTTTTAAAAAAATTTGCTTATGCGGCGGGATCTGTCGCCATGGCAACGGCATATTGATGACACCCATAATGGAGTTAGAGCTGTTCAGGGCCTGACCGTCACCCATCATATGAAGTCTTGGTGCCGTTTGGACGATTTTCCATTGAGTTACAGAACATCGGGTATTTTGGTGAGGGATGCGTTGCCATGGCAACAGCTTTTGAGGAAAAGTCACTATTGTCACATTGAGGTGTTGAGGGCCGGACCATTAACTGTGATCTGAAGTCTGGTGCCGTTTTGGACCATTTTCCATTGAGTTTAACACAACATCGTGTTTTTTGGCGAGGGATGCGTTGCCATGGAAACGGCATATGATGACATCGCATAATTGGCGTAGAGCTGTTGAGGGCCGGACCATTAGGCCATCATCTGAAGTCTGTTGCCGTTTGGGACGATTTTCCATTGAGTTAACACAAACACCGTGTTTCATGGCGAGGGATCTGTCGCCATGGCAACGGCATATGATGACACCCCATAATGGAGTTAGAGCTGTTCAGGGCCTGACCGTCACCCATCATATGAAGTCTGGTGCCGTTTGGACGATTTTCCATTGAGTTAACAGAACATCGGGTATTTTGGTGGAGGGATGCGTTGCCATGGCAACAGCTTTTGAGGAAAACTCACTATTGTCACATTGAGGTGTTGAGGGCCGGACCATTAACTGTGATCTGAAGTCTGGTGCCGTTTGGACCATTTTCCATTGAGTTAAGACAACATTGGGTTTTATGGAGGGGGATGCGTTGCCATGGAAACGGCAAATGATGACATCCCATAATTGGCATAGAGCTGTTTAGGGCCTGACCATCACCCATCATATGAAGTCTGGTGGCGTTTGGACGATTTTCCTATTGAATTACGACAACATAGAGTTGTATGGCGTAGGGATGCGTTGCCATGGAAACGGCTATAACGATGACATCCCATAATTGGCATAGAGCTGTTTAGGGCCTGACCATCACCCATGATATGAAGTCTGGTGCCGTTTGGACGATTTTCCATTGAGTTAACAGAACATCGTGTTTTTTGGCGAGGGATTCGTTGCCATGGAAACGGCATACGATGAGATCTCAGATTTCATGTAGAGCTGTTGAGGCATTCACCGGTGATATAAAAGTGAAGATTGGGGGACGATGGGACCGTGTCCATTGGAGTTACAGCGACACCGTGTGTTATGGCGAGGGATCCGTTGCCATGGTAACGCCATATTAAGTAACATCGGATTTGACGTAGAGCTGTTCAGGGCCGCAGTGTTAATCATCATGTGAAGTTTGGTGGCGTTCTGAGCATGTCAGTTTGAATTATGACATCATCGTGTTCCATGGCGAGGGATGGCCTAGCATCGAGCGAACGCGAACTTTGGCGCCAAATCACGGCTGCGCCGTGCGAAAGAAAAAAAGTTCCGTGATAACTTTAGATCGCCCATTTGTCGAGAAGCTACCAGACGAATTTGGAGTCGTACGGATAAAGTCCCTAGGAGGAGTTCGTTAAAGTGCGGAGGACGAAAAACGCGATAAATCGCGTTTTTCCAACGCCAAATTCAAAATGGACGACTTGCTGTACGTTATTTTATACCCCTCCAAGAGGCTTTTTTGCTCGTCTCCGCACCCTAGATATGCGTAGCGAGTTTCGTTGGTTTACGTGAAAGTTAAAGTAGGGGGAGTTAACGTTAAAAACGGAAGTGGGCGTGGTCTACGCAATTTTTTACGCAAAGTTCCGGTACCAATTACACATCGCTATTTTCACGACTTGTGATGCGCATGCGAAATTTGGTGAGTTTTCACATATGTTGCGGGGGTCAAAAGTGCGCGCAATGTATTCAAATAATAATCAGAAGAAGAATAATAATAATAATAAATAATAATAATAATCGGACCGATATCAATCATGTTTATGGACGGCCTAGGATGGCGCGAGCGCCCATGTGACTCGGTTGGCGTGGGCTACCTACTGTCATGATTTAGGCCACTTTTGCCCGTCTTTTGCCCTGTTTTGTGTGGGTTTTGCATGGTTATCGCTCGCGTTGCGAGCGACTAAATTGATCCTACCGATATCAATCATGCGAGTTGCAGTCACGTGACTGGGCTCACGCGGCCTATCACCCGTCATGATTTCCGAACCTTTTCTGTGCTTTTGCCGGTCGTTTTCCCTGTTTTGTGTGTGTTTCGCAGGTTTATCGGTCGCGCAGCGACCGATTTCAATAGGGTCTTCGCCGACCTAGGTCTCAGACCCTAATAATAGTAGATACATGGTTCAATTGGTTAAGTACAAATTCAAGACAGGTAACATTAGCAGAAATAGTGGTGGATAAATGGTCAAAATAGCTAGCTAACCATTAAAGACGAATAGCATAAAAAGATACAAATGGTGGATGAATGTTAAAATAACAACAAAAAAAAAGCTAGATAAATGGTTTGATTAGTCAGGAGTTAACGTCAGCTTAAACAGTAAGCTAAAAGTACATTAATGGTGAAAAAGCTACATTCGGTGGATAAATGGTCAAAATGGCTAAAGGAATAGGTGAATGGCTAAAGATAACGATAGTAGATAAATGGTTGTATAAGTTACCACTTATAGATGGGCAACATTAGCTACCTTTGTTAGGACTTATACACATACTGTAACTAACTTCAGCTGCTGATTTACATTACTTGTTAAAAAAAAAGGTGAAATCCTGCAGATGGATTTAGTTGCAGCAGTTAGTTGTACCTGCAGAGCGTAGGACACTGACAGACCCACGAGGCCCGGGTTCAGATTCTCCTTTCCAATCACAGCAAACAGAGCAGCGAACAAAACGATGCAGTTCCCAATGAACTCGATACGTACTCCCAGCCACCTGTGGGACACAATATACATACATTATTAAAATACTTCATGCATCTGGTTGAAAGTTCAATTATGATGTTTATGTTTTGATGAAAACTAGAAATCTGGAATGACATTCAATGTAAACCTTAATTAATACTGACATCTTGACTATCATTAAAACCAGTTATGATTTTCAGGAGGTTATTAAACTTAATTGCTTGATTATGTTTTAATGAAGTGGATACATATGACCACATGTATTCATCTGGTATCATATATAAGCTAATGGTTGCTTCTGTTCAATACTGATTGTGGATTACATCAATCCAGCTCATAGTCATACCCATATTAAAACAAAATATAACAATTAAAATGCAATAAAAATCATGTTCTCAGTTTTAATTGATTGATTTTATTTATTTCGTATTAGCTACACTAATGTATTGTTATAAGTATGTCCTCCGGGTCATATTTTGGTCGAAACACGTCTACCTACAGACAGCAGAGGGAAGCAGAGCCTCCCATAAAGGGACATTTTTTTTATGGCATAGTGGCTGTAAACAGCATGTTACTCTGCTTCATGGTTTATTCCTGTTTTACAGGTTTATTAAATGTTAATTAACAGTGGTGTTAGTATCAGCATAGATAGACAAAATACTATTCATCTTACTAGTGGCTGTGTGAAGGAGGATAAAACAATACTGTACTTTTATTTTATACAATCATTTGTTCTTCTCTTACTATTTATTGTTGTCATCTTTTTAATGTGTCAATTTGACCTTAAAGGTGGGGTAGGTAAGTTTGAGAAACCGGCTCAAGATACACTTTTTGTTATATTCCATGGAATGCTCTTAACATCCCGATAGCAATGAATATATTAAATGCTTTGACAAAAAATCCATAAAAAAATGTCATCTGTGGAAGCCGTAGTACTGTAAAAAGCACGACCAATCATCTGAGCCGGCCCAGCTAAAATAACTGGATGGCCTACCTGCCTGTCAGCCTTCCATCTGTGCACAAACTTATCTCCTGCCCTCATTGGTCATGTGCGCGTTCGTGTGTGTTGGAGGAGGGGCTCTGTAAGGAAGTGGCAGATTTTTTCCGGTTGAGTATTTTCAAATTCTAGCGCACTCGAGCTGGTTTCTCCAAAATTACCTACCCCACCTTTAAATGATTCTTTTTTTATTTTACTTTCTCTTATTTATTGCCTTTTATCCTGATTTTCTTTGCTTTGTCTGTTAAAGCACTTTGACAACTTTTTTTAAAGGTACTATATATTAAAACTTAAGACACAGCTTAAATGGGACACTTACCTGTTGGAAACTATACCCGGGTAGTAACACTTTTGGTTCTCATCCACTTTCATATCACTCATGAGAACAAAGGCAGAGTGTCTGCCATAGGCTCGGATTACACTAGTGCCGGTGACCGTCTCAGAGAAATGGGAGTATATGGGCGAGCGGCTGACTGACTCCAGGCGCTTTAGCTGTCGGGACGTGGCAACGTAAAATCTCTAAAGGGGTGGGGGGGAGAGAAACAAACACAACATTACAACTGAACAGGGTGTTAAACATGCTCAGATGTTAAAAACAAATATGATGCACACAGACAAGTCCACACACACTCGCAAACATGCAGAGTAATTAAGAAGCCTGTGTAAACAAAACACTCACAGTGATTGTTTAATAGTCCAATTTACACATTTATGAGAGGATGCCAACTCAGTCTACATGCATATTACCTGCAATCACTTTAAACCGCATGTAAACAGACCAATCATGTTAGCAAATAGCTAGAATAGGAAGAGAAATCACTTAGTGCATAATAACTCTGTGTATTTCTGCACAGTTAATCAAATGTGTTCAACTGCAGGTGTTTTGTTCATCACACATATTATTAAATGATCAATTTGTCGTGCTATTATTGGTATGATTAGTTAATTTCATACATTTAGAAATTAATCATTCAAACAAAGACTAAGTTTAGAGACAGATGATGCCGCAAAGACATAAACCATGCAGGATGAATGTCATGACAAAGACAAAGACATTTAAGAGATTGTGATACTGAAGCAGATTTAAGCTATTTGAAGGTTCATTTAGTTAGTGTAAATGTACACGCGTACTAAAACACCCCATGCATTTCTAATTTCTGTATCATTTTCCAGTTAGTTTGTGACTGTTGAAATAAAGTGGATTGGATTGTTGTTTTAAAATTATTTACAGACTGACTGATTTTTGTATTGAGTGATTGATTATTCCTTAACTTAAAGTCTGTAGGCTTGATTTAAAGATAATCTGGTTAGCAAAACAGCTAGCATTATATGATGTGTATCCAGAGGGGTTGAAGGGATACTCCAATGTTTTAGCTCACAAGATTAAAGACCAAAGCAGCAGACACTGAGATATGTATTTGTTTCATAGCACGAGTCAAGCTCCAAAGGTCTTAAGCCGCCTCTTCAAAACTAAAAAAAGGTCTCTCCACAGCACCGCAGAAATACTGATACAGCTGTTTTCACAGGCTGATTAGTACTCCTTCGGGAAAGTAAACTAAACTCGATGTGTAAAATAAGTGCTCCTTTAAGTGGATGTACTGTAGTAGCAGACATATGACTGACCCACAGAGAAGATCCACAAGATCCATAGCAAAATGAGTAATGGATGACTTGAAATTGCCCTTATTATTTGTTCGAAATACGGAAACAAATTTAAACCAATACAGCAGTCATTAGCACTACGCACACGACCATCCATCTACCACAAGTCCCACTGCCTACACAGCCACCACCAGACCTGACAGACAAAGCTGCTCCTGTGGCAGGAGTAATCTCATTAACCTCAGTGGGCCGAAGTTACTACAGCTATCTGGCAAACCCTCAATAACTGGGCAGGGTCAAAAAAAGTTCAGTAGACAAGCTTAGTTCCAAATGGACATTAAATGTACACATACGATACAACTAGTGAGATTATTTCTGCCTCCAGAGCAGCTTTGCCTGTGAGAATGAATGTGTAATATAACTGGAGTTGCAATATGCCAAAAGGTATTGGTGTAATCATCTGTACCAGGTGGTGCTGCTGACTACACCCTGAGCCTTGAAGGCCCCAGCCTGCTGTGACTACTGGACTAACAGACACCAAACTACACTGGACCTACTGCACTGCAACCACTTCAACCCCATGCACACACACTCTCAGACATGCATGTTGTATTAATGAGTTAGCGGACGTCCTATTTACCTGAACCCACCAATAGAACACCGTTAACGGGGCTATGACTAGGAGGAACATTGGGGTGAGGGCAGAGCATATGAGCAGCACAGTCGAAGTGTACCAGAAAGTGCGCATCCATATGTCAATATTGTCAGGGATGTGGGTGTCTATAGCATCCACGTCTTTGCTGAAGCGGTTTAGTAACCGCCCAGTGGGGGTGCTCTCGAAGAAGCCCTGCGGAGCGCGCAGGACCCCCTGAAGCAGGTCGCAGTGTATGAGCTTGGCTGCCCGCAGCATACAGAAGCCCCGACCCAACAGGCAGTTAACCAACACGAACACACCTGAGAGAGGGGGGAGGGGAGGGGGTCAAATTTGACAATACAACAACACCTGAGTTAAATAGATTAGGACCTGTTCCTGATGTCTAATGACAATGTGTAATCCAGCTAAACAGAAAACACTTCTTTAAAAAATGATTGTGTGCCAGCGCTGTTCCCTAAAAGTAGACGGAGGCGGAGGGGGGGATGGGGGGTTCAAATACAAAGTACAAATCAAGTGGTACAACAAACTTTGGTATCAGTAAATGAACTTCTATCTCATTCAATGACTATATACCTAATCAGTTGTGACTTCATATGCCCACAAACATGTATCTCAAGAAGTGTGAATTTTATCTTTGACCTAAATGTTACACAAAAAACTGATTTTTCGATCAATCACTGTTTTAAAGTAATGTTTATTATTCTCCATCTCTGCTGTTTTATTTTACTGTTGGCTTAGAATAAAACCTTAACCTCAAACCTAATTCATTTTATATTTAGATATAAATATTAAGATACAGTTATAATGGGTAAAATGTACGGAATCCTCCATATTTATCCAGAGATACTCCTATACATTCACAGACTACCGTTAATTTAACCAACCCTTTTGGTATTTCAAACAACTTCAGAAATGCTCCAATATTCCACGAATGGAAATAATTCGTCCACAAGTTTGCTACACATGACACCTGCAAAAACCCTAAAACAAATACAGACCACTGGCATTCAAAGAAAAGCCCCAAGTTGATCCAGTTGTATTTACAATGGTCCACCACTAGAGGGAGATTATAGATAAGGGAAGCCTGAGTAATAATATTTTTGGTTCCTAAAACAAAAAAGTACTTAAGTACATTGTTTGCATATTGGGGTTGGGCAGTATGGCTCAACCTGTGTGTGCATGTCTGTTTGAGTGTGTGGAAGGAGTGCGGAAGCAGGCTCATCACGGACAACATCACAGGCTATAGAGAAGCTGAAACTGAAAGTTAATTAAGCTGCTGCTCCAACATGCATGCAGCATGCCATCCCAGGAAAAGGACAATAGCAAAGAAAAGAGGAAGAAAGAGGATCGATCATCCGGCACATGAGCAACATTTTCCCAAAGTACCTGGACAAAGACATATATGAAAGCCAGGGGGGCTATGACGACAGCAAAGATGGGTGTGCTGGAAATGATAACTATCAGGGTGGAGAGAGAAACGAAGAAGGTGCCCAGGAACATGAGCACGGTGGATGGGAGAGCCTCGTCTATGACGTAGATGTCCTTGGAGAAGCGGTTGATGATGCGTCCTAAAGGCGTGGTGTCATAGAAAGACTGGGGCGTGTGAAATTTGTTGGTGAGCAGGTTAAAGTGCAGCTTCCTTGCTGCGCCGATGTTCCCCATGGCTAGTGTGAAGGAAGAGAGCATGACCAGGAGACCTGTGACGGGGGTGGATCAGAGGAGTAGGAGTGGAGGAAAGATATGTTGGAGAGGAAGGTGTTAGTGTGTTACTAGCAGACACAGTCAGTCCATCAACAGTTTGCTGTAAAAGGAACAACGTTAAATCATTACACCACTCAAATGTTCTCTTGCAGAAACATCTCTCCAGTTGGTTTAATGTAGAAAAACTAGCTGGAAAGCAAGTACACAGTTTATTCAACAAAGTGTGCAACAAGACACTGTGTGGGTGGAGCACCTTTAGCACCATCAGGTAAAACAATATTTTAGCACCATGGTGTGGCAGCACATACAATCTGAAAACACAATTTGAACCACTGTACAAAATTAGAAAAAATGGTATTATACAACAGTAAAATGCATAAACAAGAGCTGGACTTTAACTGACTCAATGCTCATTTTGAGTGATTCTTACCTTGTGCAATGCCCAGAGCTGCATACACCCCCACCCTCAAGTGAATATTCTCCTGAGTCTGATTTCTTAAGGCGTCGTTGGTCCACTGGCTGAGCCAGATGTTGGCTCCGATGGCCGCCGCGCTCTGGCAGCCGTACAGGAAGCAGATGAACACCGACAGTAGGATGCCCACTGCCTTGGCGTACTCCAGGAACACCTTTGATTTCACCTGTCAGAGGGACAGAGGTCAGGCAAGGTCAGCGCACACAGCCTTCATGACAGAATTGAATTGGGAGGGATGAAACCCTCTTTAATGGTCACACATGCAGAGGTATAACCATTACAATCATATATTGATATATATAATATAGGATTCATATTTTTCTGTTGCATGTGTGTCTCTGCAGCTAAACTCGCTTGCTTTTTTTTGGTGAACATTTATGAAAGTATGCTCAAACAACGTTTGTGGTTGTGGTGATTCATCAATTTTGAAAACCTTTGTTATTCACTGTCATTTATGGATGACTCAAACGGCCAGTAAGGGCGGCAAGTGAACATCAATCTCTTCAGTAGCAAAAAGTTAAAAAAAAACTTTCGCTGTGTCTCAATTTGGACACTTCGTTTAATACACTGCATGTTGTGCACTGTGAACACTTGTGCAGTGTGTGCATTTCAAATTTGTAGTGTTGTCTTGAAGAGCTGGTAGGGACAATTTAGTGAGATTTAAGTCTTTAATGTACTCTCTTGAGTGACCTTGTCGTGGATTCGATGCAACACTCAGAACCTTTGTTGTATTTTGTGATTTCTATTCATACATATAATAATTTATAATACTCATAGTGTGATAAGATAAGATAAGATCTTTAATTTGTCATTGTACAAGTACAACGAAATTACAATATGAACTCAAGGTGCCAACGCGCAACAACAAGACAATATAAAAACAACAAGACAATATAAAAACAAGAAATGGGACTTAAATAGACATGATAGGGAATATGTACATAAATAAATTAATAAATTAAATTGCACGATTCCCCTCATATTGCACGGAAGACATGATTATTGCGCGGAAGACATGATAACTTAAATATTAGCAGCGTTAAGTGCACATATGGCCCTGGGAAAGAAACTAAACTTTGCAATAGGATAGGGCTGAAGAGGATCTCAGGATATGATGAAAGAAAACATTATCTAATTTTAAAGTAAAACAAAAACAAAATTAAAACTGCGGTCGCACTTGTGCGCGCAGTGATGAGCGGGCCCTCGCATCCGTGCCCCTGTCGGGGAGGGCAGCCGGTCGTCCCGGCGTCAAGCAGACGCGCACGAGTCCTGGGAAATTAGCCGTTTGTAATTTCGCTACATTTTGCGTCCCAGACTCCCAGGTCCTCCGGCAGCGACCCGGAAACGGATGTCGGTGCGCCGTCTCGAAGGAGAACAAATTTCTGTCAAGGGTCGTCAAGGATCGATCATCGAGGAGGCTGTCTGGAGGAGCCGTAACCGAGGATACACTGAAGTAGAGGAGAGAGGAGTGTCTCTGGACGAGCTATAACCGAGGGTACACTGAAGTATTCTCCGTAGACGATTTCAGCCAACAGTGATGTTTAAAAGAGGCGTGACGCATGGCTGGACTTATGTCAACAAAGCACAGCTCTGCAAACTGTTCCCGTTGTGATTATAAGTTGTTCAAGATGATCAAATGTGCATCAGACTTTCTGCCCTTTACCGTTTATTTACTCACTAATCACATCTCCCCTGCATGTTAGGCTATTTATTTTTTTAATACAACTGTTTCATTGTGACGCGATGTTTACAGTGAGAACAGCTGCTGAGGTCAGTGCAGAAAGCAGAACAGTGTGTATAATATATATCGCTCAATAATATATGTAACAGGCCTACATTTCAAACTTTATTTGTAGACTTTAGGAGATATCTACAAATAAACAGTAGATATTTGTCATGAAACCATATAGTGCTTCACATAATAAATACAAGGGCTGTAGCGTAATATTTATTATATGCTGTAGGAGCTGTTTGTGTTTGTTGTACAATGTGTAGGTGTGTGTGTGTGTGTGTGTGTGTGTGTGTGTGTGTGTGTGTGTGTGTGTGTGTGTGTGTGTGTGTGTGTGTGTGTGTGTGTGTGTGTGTGTGTGTGTGTGTGTGTGTGTGTGTGTGTGTGTGTGTGTGTGTGTGTGTGTGTGTGTGTGTGTGTGTGTGTGTGTGTGTGTGTGTGAGCGTTGATGTGCCAGGCAGACAGACAGGACTCAGTAGGTTATCCAACATATAAATGGTCCAAAAAGGTATATTCTCCGTTAGCTTACGAGCTCCTTGTTTCAGCTAGCAACTATTTTCTTCACAATTTAGCATCACATTGGATATGGGCTGAATTTGTGCTGGATTGGAATTTTTCCGATCATTTCCCTAGGAGGAGTTTGCAAAAATGTGCTTAAAATGCATGAAAAATGCACATTTCTGAAAATGGCCGACTTTCTGGGGGACGGGGCTAATGAAAAGCAATTAGAAATATGTGTGCAATCATAATAGCAATGTGTATACAGCGTTTCGTGAATATCGGAAAAACTATATGCGAGTAGTTTGGAGTAATTTGCGACATGTAAATCGTCAAAAATTGTGTATTTGCTGTTAGCTTACGACCTCCACGATCGATTTATCAACAATTTTCTTCGCAATTTACCATCATATTGGATAGGGGATGAACTTGATCTGGATTGGAATTTTTCCGATTATTCCCCTAAGAGTAGTTGGCAAGAATGTGCTTAAAATGCATGAAAAACGATTTTTTTTTTTTTAAATGGCCGACTTTGTCGGGGGCGGGGCTAATAAAAGCCAATTTGAAATATGTCCGCAATCAAAAGAGCAATGCGTATACAGCGTTTTGTGAATATCGGAATAACTATATCCGAGTATTTTGGAGTAATTTGCGACATGTAAATCGTCAAAAATTGTGTATTCGCTGTTAGACCTCCACGATTGATTTATCAAAAATGTAATCCGCAATTCTTCATGAAATTGGCCAGGGGCTGAACCTGTCCTGCATTGGAATTTTTCCGATCATTCCCCTAGGAGGAGTTCGCCAGAATGTGCTTAAAATGGCTGAAAAACGCACATTTTTCAAAATGGCCAACTTTCTGGGGGCGGGGCTAATGGAAGGCAATTTCAAATATGTGTGCAATCATAATATAAATATGTATACAGCGTTTCGTAAATATCGGAATAACTATATCCGAGTAGTTTGGAGTAATTTGCGACATGTAAATCGTCAAAAATGTTGTATTTGCTGTTAGCTTACGACCTCCACGATTGAGCTATCAAAAATGTTCTTCTCAATTTTTCCAATCATTCCCCTAGGAGGAGTTTGCAAGAATGTGCTTAAAATGCATGAAAAACACAAATTTTTCAAAATGGCCGACTTCCTGGGGGGCTAATAAAAGCTATATACAAATATGTTCGCGCCAAAATGTGTGAAGTTCTGAGAAACTATATGTGACTACCACACAATAGGGGGCGATAGTGAGCAGTTTTTTTTTTTAATTACTTTTTTTTTTACATTCTCGAAAAGGTCATGGGCTGTGACGTGTGTAGTTTGCTTTTCGAACAAGAGACGCTCAGAAAGAAGTTCGGTCATTTAATATTTTTTCAAATTTAACAGTTTGAAAAGCAAGCAAACTGTCTGCTTGTCTTTAGTTTTCCGCTGTCGTGTGATAACAACATGGAGGATTTTAACATTACTTTTAATATATTTGGAGAGCAGTAATTTGGAGGAATGGTGAGTGGCTGATGAGTCCCCAGTGAAGAAAAGAAAAAGACAAGAGGGACAAGAAAACAGCGGAGAAGTAAGGGAGGCGAAAAGACACAGAGATTTGAATGTCAGAGTAACCGACCAAATAGAAGAGGAAAGGAATGAATTGAATACTAAATGGAACACATTATGGGCTATGAAATTATTGAAAGACTGGTTGATTGAAAAAAAAGAACCAACGGAGTTTGACAGCTATGGAGCAGAAACCCTCAACACGCAGCTGCGGTCCTTTTACGCAACAGTCCAGACCTCAAACGGCAAAACCTATTCAGTTGCCAGTTGCTTGGACATTAGGGCAGGGATATCAAGAAACTTTCCAAGGTTTGACATCATGAACTGCGCTACTTTTAAAGCAAGCAACGATGTTTTCACATCTGTTGTAAAAAAGCTCCGCAAAAACGGGAAAGACGTCAGCCAGCACCTAAAGATTTCCCATTTACCATGTCACATTGTACTATTAATGGAAACGTTCAGGTTACTGTTGATTACAGCTAAGGCTCAAATGCTAACATGCACAGAGTTAGTTACTATCGAAGCAGTTCCTGCTGTTGCAACAGCGTAGTTCAAACATGAACAACGGACTATTTTTCGTAGCGGATGAATGTCATTTTAAAATCAGTTACAACTATGTTTTTAATCATTAAAAACATTTTCTAAATCAATAAAAGCATTTCAATTAATATTGGGAGCCATATCGTTACTTTGTTGAGAATGTGGCCATGTAATAAACACCTCATCTAGATCCCTCCGCTCCTGATCAGCCTGTCGGTGTTCTTTTCCCCATAATGACCGCGTCGCTGCACATTATCCTTTACATAAAAGACGTACAAAAGTGCATTTTGCATGATCTAANGGCTCTGAGCGCTAGGTACTTGTCCTGGCCGTCCTAGTAGGTACTGGGCTTAGGGCCGCATATATCTGTGGTTTTCTTTCTTTAACCCCTTCGACCACAATTAGCCTTGTAACTACTCATGTGTCCATATCTGTCTCTCTTCCTCTTCATTCTACAGGGGCTGTTTGATTCCGGATATAGGTCGTTTTGATCCGACTTAGATTAGGTCGGGACTTGATATTCGAAATAGTTTTTCCTTCCAGAATTCGCGTGAGAATTTTTGCCTATCCGCACAGACGGCAGGCTTGTGTTTGACCTTCGACTAAGGTGTTTTCACCTCGTAACTATTCCTTTTCCGAGACCGAGGGTAAACATGAAAAATCTCTGGAGATCCTTTGTTGGTTGTTGGGACGTAAGAACCTTGCGTTACGGGATCATCCTGGTTATCCCATATTACTCAAGAAATTGCATTCTACCGCGGACGGGTAATTCCCGAAAACATCCGCTCTTCTCTTAAAAATTAAGATAGGACACAAGATATCCGCTCGGTCCACATTCCCGTAAATCCGTGTAAACTTGTAACTACTATTACGAATGGAAATTGGAAACACACACAAAACCCAGAAAACCCTGGGCAAAAGTCACAAATGATTTAATTTTACATAAAGTAGGAATTAATAAAATCTGGACGAGAATAAACCCCCACCTGGAGCGGAAGGAGATCCCCAAGGCCGTACGGGGCCGTTCTCAAAAAAATTTTATAGACTTCATTTCGTAGTTAGACCACGTGAACCGAGTTTTTATTAAATACTATGTCAGTTGGAGTATTCCGCGGCGGACATGTATGCAAGTTATTAGGTTTTTAGAAATTTATACTAGTGAACACAATTTTGTTGTAATGAGTTAATTGTACGGAGTAAACATGTTCACCCCTGTGTTGCCGCAAAGCTGTGTCGACAGCCGAATTTGAGGAATGAGCTTCACACGGCACGGCCGGGGGTGTAACGAAAAGACGCAACTGCACGTGCGACACACACAAACACACGTGGCTGTGGTCCTGGATCATAAGTCCTGGATGGATATCCTCGTGGATTCATCTTCTTATTATACACACATGCATTTCCAAACATTTGGACTACCTATGTTGCAAATGTATTATCTTTTCAATTTACACACGGCATCTATTGCACGTCTGTCCATCCTGGGAGAGGGATCCCTCCTCTGTTGCTCTCCCTGAGGTTTCTCCCATTTTTCCCTTTAAACTGTGGGTTTTCTCTGGAAGTTTTTCCTTGTACGATGTGAGGGTCTAAGGACAGAGGGTGTCGTATTGTCATACTGATATTCTGTACAAACTGTGAAGTCCACTGAGACAAATGTAACATTTGTGATATTGGGCTATATAAATAAACATTGATTGATTGATTGATAAATATATACACTGCAAAAAAACAACAAAAGAGGAGTAAAAGTAGCTCACGACTTGTTTTATTTTTTTAAAGTAGCTCTCATCCTAAAAAAGGTTGGAGACCCCTGTTATAGAACGATACATATGACAATTTTAAGCTTGGCCTAACATTTTATTGGAGCGATGAGGAACAGGTGGGGCTTGAAAAGCCCCATCTGTTCAAAGTGGGGAATGACAGAAAAAGTTTGAGAACCACTGAGCTACATGTACTTGAAGTATCAAAAGCACCCACTATGCAGAATGGATCTTTCACAGTATTCTATTATCATATTTGTAATATCGTGTTTTCATACATGTAAGAGCATTTTAGTATTGTAGTTGTCAGTGCAGACCAAATGTAGATACTTGAAATACTGTGGAGATTAGTACTGCATTATTGTGCTCATTTTCAGGTTCATATTCTCTGAAAAGATACAGCGGAGGATATTTGCTGGCTCAGTTTGAACCCCGCACCCGCGAGCCTGTGAGACGTAAACACACCAGATGTGTCTGCTTGCTTATTGCCTCTGATGAAATACAGCTGATTTTGGTTTATGGGAAAAAAAGTATTGTTTTTGCTTTTTTTGGAGGTATTGTAAATTCAGATAATTTATCCCGGTTTGGAAATTGGAAACCTCTTCTGTCAAATCTTGAAGAGCAAGATGGTCTACTGGGAAATGTACAATATTAATGTTTAACATTGTGTATATTTAAACTGAGTATACAGCAGCTGGTCTAATCAAAAAAATATGATTAGCTACATCTGCCATGTTTTATTTACAGTCATTTACACCCCCACACCCAAACACCCAAAAACTCTATTTGAAATGAGCTTGCATGAAGTTGGGTGAAGTTTACAGCTGGTGATTCCCAACTCCAGAGGAAGGTGTTAATGGGCTCACCTCAGCCATCATTAACAATGATGATGAAGATTATTTGTACCGCTGCTTTAAAGAGGACATATTTTCAGGTTCATATTTGTATTTTGTGACTGTACTGTGACATGTCTCCATGCTTTAATGTTCAAAAAGCCCTTTACTTTTCTCCTACTGCCTGTGCTGCAGCACCTCTTTTCCTCCTCTGTCTGAAACCAGAGCCCACTCTGCTCTGATTGGTTAGCAGGTCGGCACTGATGTGATGGGCAACCACTTAGAGATGTCCCGCCCCTTAGCCTATCATGTACAACGTGTCGGAGCGCTAGACAATAGAAGCGCGAGATTTAAATAGTGACTTTACAGTGTCACAGAAGTAAAAAAAGGAGTCCAATGGACGTGTTTCAGACGGGGGAGGACTTTGGGATTTTAACCCTTGCAGACCAATTCACCAAAATCTAGTTAACACACTAAAGGAAAGAGAAAAAACACTTTAAATCATATTAGCATTTCAGGTGTGTGTAGATGTACAAAGTAACTGAGTATAATATAATAAATGTATTGGAGTAAAAATAAGAATATTTGTCTCTGAAATGTAGAGAAGTAGAAGTATGTACTGTCTATAAATGTAAGTACTCAAGTAAAGTACAAAACTTGAGCAAATGTACTTAGTTACTTTCCACCCGTTGGAAGTACAAACGGCATTTTTGAAGTGTTAGTCATGCAAAAGCTCTTCAAGCTCACTGTGCGAAAGGGATGCGTTGGAAGCAGTGTCTTTGAGAAACTCCTTGAACCTTAAGACGCTATTGAGTTCAGACAAGAGATTCAAAATGATGACAAATAATGACAAGCCACATTTTCTAAAGGTCTTCTGTCAGTTAAAAGCATGCGTAATAACATCAGATGTGCAAACATAATCAAAGTATGGCAAGGAAGGGAACACAGAACCCACATGTTGATTTAAGGTCTGTGAAAGGAGTAGGAGTGTTTAATCACCTGCGGCTGTGTTCTTCCTGTCTACTGAATTTGGGTCCAGCTCTTCATGACTCAGGAAAGATTCTATTCGCTTCAGTGAGACGCTGGCCTGCATGATAAACACACACAAAATGAAATCACACACACAAAAAAGATAGGTGAACACAATTAACAGAAAAAAGAAAAAAAATTCCCACCTGCACCATGCTGCTGATGACTTGGGGAAGCATGTTGAGAGGAAACCGGAGGATGTTGAAGAGCGAGAGCGACACAAAGGCCTTCTCTGCGTCGAGGATGTTGTTCTCGTCAATAGACACGTACACGGCAAACGTTGTCAAAGCAACCTGCAAAGCACATGGGCAAACAGACCCATCATTTACTGTAGCAGTCAGTGCTGTGATGCTACACACACTCACACGTTAATCTCATTCAACCGGTGACTCAGCAATGACCTCACTATCAACAGCTGCAGATATTCACAACATCTCGGATTCAGTTTATAAAGACTGATACACACTGGCTGTGTGTTTATGGGAGCAGTGGCATGGCAACTTGTTTCATATAATCGTGAGGATTTGGTTTGGTAAGCAGGCAATCAGCTGGTGAAAAGTGGCGTGTAATGTTGCTATGGCGTGTGCACTGGAGTGTGTGTAGCCTCTGTGCAGTCAATGATTCCCGAGACGCCTCTGGTGTAGGGTGGAGGGGGGGTCAGTCGAAAGATTATTCAACCATCCTTGCTGTTCATGTTGTGCAAATGTTACTAGATGTTCAAGATGTTAACATGTAAGATGGCAACGGTTCCGCCACAAGTATTCTGTATTTAGTCTCCCATGTAACCGTAGCCAGCTAATGCAATTTTCTTAAATTCTGATGTAATTTTCTGCCACTAGGAAAACAATAACAAAAGATTATAAAGGACTTTAATGGCATCATGGGAGTTGTTGCCTCCATCACCATTTCTGCCACTGCAGACAGCTTCTCACATTCATCGTTATTTGCTAAGAGGTTTTTTCAAAGTCAAATTATCCGCAGAGATCTCCTCTACAAAACCAATGGACAAAGTGATCGAAACACTGAATAAATCTTCATCTTTGATATCCTTTTGCTGTTAAAGCATCTTCTTTATCAACTGTAATTATTCAGGTTTCTTTTCAAAAAGTACATTTTAGTATGTGAAACGTAAGTAAATGTTGGCTGGCTCTCTTAGCCAAGTTATCTAGCCACCTCCTGTTTATTCTATCAAAGATTTGTTGCGATGTTATGTAGGTAGCATCATCAGGAAAAAAACAAGGTGGGTCGCAGTTTATAAGCACCATTTGTTTTTTATCTTCCCCATTGCTCCGTTGCCAAACAAACACAAACATTGTGCGTTTGGCTTAACGTCACTATGCATGTGCAACAATCAGAATTCACAGGTACGCTTTAATAAGGAATCTGATCAAAAGGAAACAACATAATTCTGCTCCTTATAACATGAAGATTCAAAAAGCAGTTTAAAAGACAGCCAGCCTCCAGAAATGTGAGCAGAGCCTACCAGGAAGGGGGCGCTGGTCCAGGCCATGGTGGAAAGCGCTCCCAGGTAGGCAGTCTTCCGCAGCACGTTGAGCTCCTTCTGACGGATGTCCAGGACCTTCTCTTTGAAGGAGTTCTCCCAGGCGTACAGCTTCAGCACTTTGATGCCGTTCAGGATCTCGTTCATCAGCTTGATACGAGCGTCCTTGTACTGCATCTGCTCCACCTGGGAGAGAGGAAGAGGAGGGGGAAGGAGAGAACGATGACACAAAACTACTTTAGACTACAGATTACTTTAAACTGTTTCTGATTTGTGGATTGCAATATTATTCATTTACTCTAGCTTTATCAGTATGCCATTCCGTCATGTATGTCGTTTAACCATTTCATTTCTTAAAATGCAAATAAAAAAGAATAAAACAATTAAAGTAGCTCTTGGTATATACTAAAGCTTTTATTTATTTCGAATGCACATTTCTTTTTGCAAATTAATCAAGTACTTTGTAAATATCACTGATTTGCTGGTTCCAAAGTCAAAAGACAACAATTACATTTTTTGTCAAATACTATTTCCGCTCATACCTGGTAGGCTCGTGTCCTCATGGCAATGACAGCATTTAAAGGGATCAGCATGATCATCACAGCAACCCCCGCCAGCACGGAGGGACCCAGGTTCTGAAAAAACAACAGCGTCAATAAATGACTGCAAACATCATTAAAAACCAATATAACAGTAAGCGGCTCTTTAGCACATTTTTGTATCATTTGGACAATTGAGAGGTTGTTCATTTTGCCACAGAAAGATGTCCCGTTATTTAAAAGTCAGCTGTGGACAACCAACATTTGTTTTTCATCCATCAGGAAACACCATGGAATACAACTGAACTGTTATAACATTTCATATTGGAACATCAAGTCTGTAGTGGAACTAAACCAGATGGATCCTGCATGCAAATTACATTCCGTGAGGAGGTCATTTTATGTATAAAAATTATAAATAGTATATATTTATCAATTATTTCAATAATCTAGTACTATGGATTTTTTTTGTTTAGAGTACCAGAAAATGTTGTTAAATAGAATTGTTGTGCTTAAGTAATCATAACAAAATAAAACTAAAACTATATTGTTGAAAGGGTTGGCCGGGTTTGGCTGAATGCTCACAGAGGGGACATTTACATGGTTACAGCAAAAGTGAAGATGGGGACAAAAACTGTACCTAATGCACACAAGTGTCATTACAAAACATTTGAGTCGTACTCTTGTTTGTTACATTATTGCACGTTGGTGTGATTGCACAACAGTGGTATCTTAGTCTGTGTTGTAGTGTGAGTGTGGGGATCCACCAGGGGCCATGATGGATGTAGAGTCTGACTGTTGCAGGAAGAAAGGACCTGCGGTATCGAGACACTGCGGGTCGGGGGAGGAGTGGGAGGGTCATGTGCAGGCAGATGGGACAACGGGTGCAGCGGGGGGGGAATGGGCAGGGGGAGGGGCACCTGACTGATCAGATCTATTGAAGAAATGATTCAGGTTGTTTGCCCACTGACGGTCCCCCTGCCTGGGCCTGGGAGTCTAGCTCTTTGTAGCCAGAGATGTTCAGGCCTCTCAAGACTCTGACATTCCTCTGCTGCAGCTGTTCCTCTTCCTGCCGCTCTTCTTCCCCTCTCTGATCCTCCTCAGCTACCTCTGCACAATCCTCAGCTCCTCTCTGTTGCCTGATGTAAAGGCCCTCTTTGTGTCCCTTAGTAGTGGTAGAGTAGAGCCTTTATTTCAGGGATAATCCATGGTTTGTTGTTTGGAAAACACCGTACAGCCCTGGTAGGTACAATGTTTTCCACTGTATCTTTACGTATTAGTACATTGGGTCTTTATAAAAGGTTTCACTTTATTGGAACATTAGTCAGAACTGAGATGTTTATATTCATAATTATTAGTTTGTATAACTTGCTGCTCTTCTTTAGATAGACCCTTAATCTTAATCCATCAGTAAATAACTTTGCAATATATATACTTCCACCTGTAATACTATCACCTGGCTGCTATCTCTTAACTGTACTAGATGTGAGTTTTGTAAATTGTAAATTGTGTCGTTCCTACTTCTATCTTTAATATTTTATGCATGCTTCTTAATGAATATTAAGCTATCTTTGGCTCTTTACTTTTAACAATGTAAATGTCCCCTCTGTGGGACGAATACAGTTATTCTGATTCTGATCTCAATGGTATACATCCGTTTGATCAGACTAAGTGGCCTAGGAACTAAAAGCATGGTCAAACATTCACTACTAGTGAGAAAGCAAAAGTCTACTGTGTCCCATAAAGAAAGGTTCACGCAAAAGAATATGGAGGGAAATGCCTAGCATAGCTATCAAATGCATAGTTTGTGCACTTACCTGCCAGAGAAAATAAAGGGCCAGCATAATCTGAAGAGGAGCAGACCACAGCATGTTGAGGAAGGTGGTGAGGTCCATGAACCTCTGTGCGTCCACCGACATCAGGTTGACCACCTCTCCCACCGTGGAGGAGCGCTTGGCGGCGTTAGTTATCACTAGCGACTGCAGATCAATAATAGGGGGAGAAGTGAAGTTTTGAGGGCTGTTTAAGAGTTGTTGCATTTGTTTTTGGTAAAACTCCAGAAAATGAAACGTGAACATTTCTGCATACCTTCCTGTAGATGGCTCCTATGACAGCTGTGCGTACATTCATGCCAGTGACGAAACAGTATTGAAAGTGACGGTGGAGGATGAGCGTCTGCAAGAAGGCCGTGAAGAACATGAGGAAGGCCAGCGAGTAACCCCACCAATCAGGAGCACCCTTCTGTTTGGTGAACGAGATCAGCATTCTGAAAGAGCGAGAAGGAGGGACATTATTTTAGATAAGACACAAAAGACAATACATATCTGGAATGAGCTGTGCTGATAATAGCACATAGTTTGCTTCTTATGTAACCCCTCTGTTCTGTCCTCATGGTCTTTAAATAGACACGTCTTCTTAACTGCAAAATGTCAACATGAGATAGCATGAACAAACCATCTATTGGTTGCTTTATATGTTGCTAGCATGCAACAGTAAATACAACTGTTCTTACAACCAGGTGTTGAATTCAGATTCAGATACAGGTGTGTCGAAAGGGGGAGGGGGGGCTCTGGGGTCAGGTGGTTAATATGAAAAAGCTAATTTCAATTCATTAATTTACAGCTACTTACACACCTTTTCAAACAAACCCTTTGCATCACTTTTATAAATGTGGAAAGAAACCAATATTGAGATCACAATTTTTAACAATGATTATTAATTGGTCACAAAATCATATTAATATGACACATTTAAATAAGCATTTCTATCTATAATTTCATATTGACATAACCAAACAAGAAGAGACACCTTCAACAAGCTGACCAACCATCGCTTACACTGGCTGGTGTTTGGAGAGCTTGATTTGAAATGCAGCAGTGCTTTCTGTGCACGGAGCACCCATTTCAAACACATTGTTAAAATATACATTGTGTAAGACGTGCGAAGCTAATGACATAAGAGCGTTGGCTTACGAGCCTCAGACAGCCCGGGTTGAATCTAACCCCTGCTGACAACGCAGACATTACAATCAGGCAGCAAAACATTTCATCTGACAAAATATCATCTGTATCAAACTGCAACGTTTGTTAGAAATTATAACTTAAGCAAAGTCCTTCTATTAATACATTTTATTGGAAACAAAAAATGTAAGCTTTAAAAACTCCCTTATATGTCCACATTTAGTAATTCTTCACATGTTGACAAGACCATGGAGACAAATCAATATTATTTTCATTCTTTAAGTTGGTAATTGCAGGTTGCTGAAGCTTCATTAAAAATGCATTAAAATGGTTCTGTTCTGATGTGTTGGTTTCTTCTGTGTCAAATAGATTCAATTATGGAGGTGAAACACATGGCTGGAATACATTTTATAAAAACAGGACAGCAAATCATGAACTCTCAGAAGAATTACAACAGGAGTCCCATGTCGTTCCAGGAAAGTCCGGTCTGCAGCACTAGCATAGTAGCATTACCCCGGTATGATATCAAAATGACTTATGTAAAGAAAAGCATCTGCCACACATCTATAGTCAAAACATAATCATAAAAAAATGCGCTCAGGGAAATGATGTGGTTGTATAAACTGATCTATATCTTCTTTTTATGTAAAGTTCTAGCTTTCACCAGACAGATGCTCTCACAAAATGTCCATCCTAGTCTATTATAAGATGAATAAACATACAATATTTACATAAGAGCTACCATACCTTAGGAAAAAACTAACCAGGATGCAAAAACATAAACATTCAAAGATCTACCCTGAACATAGTATTTGGGAACAATGGTAGCCTGTTGGTGTTCCAGATTTGCAAATATGGTGTGTTAAGGACGTTTTTCCTACCGGAGCAGCTGAGGGTTGACGAAGGTGACCACATCCTGCAGTAACTTGAAGGCAGACCCGATCAGGAAGTAGGGTCCGAAGGCTTTGATGAGGGCCCGCAGGAAGGAGGGCTGTCTGGGAGCCGTCTTCTTATTGGACAGAAGCACCTCTACTTCCTCCGGGCTACTTCCTCCTCCCGCTCCGGTGTGGTTGGTGGTGGATGGCGGGGGCTTGGAGTACACCGCCTGACTGGAAAGGTTCTGATCACTGGAGAATATGGAATTTTGGAGAGTGTTTCAGAATGATAATCCGCTTCATTATTGGCTAAGTAAAAAAAGGCCTTTACTGTATGTGTCAAACGAAACAGTGTTGACACAACAAGTAAGACGATATATAATAGCAATAATATTAAAACAGTACACAACATCATTGTAAGGCCTTTGAAAGACTCTTAAGAAGAATATTAAAACCAATTATGCATTTAACTGGCAAATGTTGAGGTGAAATTAGGGCTAGGGACATTTGACTCATGGTTAGATTTGCCACGGAAATGTCTATTTACATATAGGACATGTTGTGCATATCCCAGAATCCTCCAACAATGCACATTGTGAGTGTACATAAAGAGGCCAAATCATGCTTTTGGGGGGTTTTCCCTTTCCTGTAGTGTTATATAATGTAGCTTTTTGTGCATATAAATGGTCTGCAGTGGTTACAATTCCAAAGTTCTCAGTATGAGAAAAATAAATACCTATCTGAAAATTAAGTAAACATTGTACAGAAGAGGCACAAAATACAAATATTAACCCTAAAATAAGCTTAAAGGTGGGGTAGTTAATTTTTGGAGAAACCAGCTCGAGATCGCTAGAATTTGAAAATACACAGCCGGAAGAAATCTGCTACTTCCTTACAGAGCCCCTCCTCCAACACACACGAACGCGCACATGACCAATGAGGGCACGAGATAAGTTTGTGCACAGATGGAAGGCTGACAGGCAGGTAGTACTTTTTACAGTACTACGGCTTCCACAGATGACATTTTTTTATGGATTTTTTGTCAAAGCACTTAAGATATTCATTGCTATTGGGATGTTAAGAGCATTCCATGGAATATAACAAAAAGTGTATCACGAGCCGGTTTCTCAAATGTACCTACCCCACCTTTAAGTGATTCGATATAAGGGAAAGGAACAGATACGTTTAATCTGCCTTAGAAATAAATATACATCTTACTCAAAGCTGATGATGATATGTCTTGCATTAGCAGTAATTCACCGTCAGGAAGTGGTTAAATAATAAACCCATTTAAATTGTGAACAAATTACACTGCAATAACATATGTTTTTATTATTGATAAATGTTTAACTGTTTTAGCTCCTAAGAATTACACATTCCATATTTTACTGGTATGGTGATTTTCTTTGGATTATTGCAACAGTGAATAGTAAGGTTAGCTGTAATACAGTACAAACAAAGGCGCATTTCTCATCTTGAGAAATGTATAGAAAGCTCAGGCAGTGAGACATTCTGAAAGGAATGTTTTGTAAGCTACATAAAATCTATTCTAATACCAGCTTAGAGCACAGGAGTCGGATTCCAGCAGCGAACCAATAGACGACTACAGTTCAACTGTGAAGGTATTCAGCACAATACCAAACAGGTTTCCAGACGATGAGTAAAAAAGGCTGAATCAAGCTTTTCCATATCAGTTTACAGGTTGTTCTCAGTGAGAAAGCACAAAGGAACTACGACAGGAAAACCAGAGCATGAGAGGGGAAGCAGCCTGGAGGGAGTCAGAGTTCATCAGACTTGTTGAGTGTGCACAGAATTGAACACTGGAGCAGCACAATGTTGTTGGACTGCAGTTTCCATGATTAGTCGTGTTGTGCTTAAAATGTCAAAGTCTAAGATGACGTCTTTAAATATCTTATTTCATCAGTTGAAACCCAATTTTTTTTACTTTCATATGATATGCAACTTACATTTTTGCATTAAAGGTCCCATGACATGCTTTTCCGGTTATTACCCGTCCCCTTGTGTGATATGTAGCTTTTTATTCATGTAAACCAGTGACCATCAACTGGTAGCACGACGGGGGTGACTGTGGCGTTGCGGAGTGGTTAGTGCATTCGCCCACCACTCATTTATTGTTTTACAACGTCTCGTGAGTAATGTGCAGTACCGGAGTCCAACAGAGAGGCAGCAGCTGCGGGATAGTAGACTGCGTCCAAAAGATTGTTGGTCTAGAAGCAAGAACCGCATACGTCACGCTTACGTCGGAGGCGGGGGCAGGGGCAGGATCAACCTCCTGAACAACAACAAAAAGCCAGCGTTTTATCCAGTTTGTACACAAAGCAAACAGAGCAAAAGCAAAACGAGCAGCTCTTCAATACAATCGGCCATTGTTGTTGTTGTCGATGTGAGGGTTTTCCGTGCGGTTTGGCTTTATGAAGCAGGCACGTAAACGGTTACGTCATGACGCAAACGATGACGCAATGACGCAGCACCATTCGGGCTCTGGGCGGTGTGAACAAAGGCGGTGGCTGAAAAGAAAAACGGTTCCGAACCAGAAAAGTTCTAGCACGGAGCTAGAATGGGAACCACGTTAGTGTAAAGGGGGCATTATTCTCTCTCCGTTGGCGCGCTGGGCTAATGCTAATAATGCTAATGCAAGCAAATAAAATGGCGGCTTCACAAAACTTTTCTGAGTTTTACGGGGCGTGGTTTGCAATTCGCCCAGCAATTGGAACCTTTTCCTCCCCAGGAAAGTACCACCTCTCTAGCAGGGACTGAAAATAACTAAGTTCTAGTTCCAAATCTTTTTGGTGTGAACGCAAAATCCCAGGA